>NC_071286.1:51880729-51895083 GCF_943735745.2 Anopheles bellator
GGACGTAACTTAGGTGCCACATTGGTTGTTGTACATGAACTAACCACATTATACCGTTAGGAGTTTTCAGATTGTCAAGGCTGCTGGAAAGGTTCTCTTCAGAACGGAAATGCGATACCGGCGATGATACTCATTCATTAGACGCTAGCGCCAGCCAAAGGCAAAACAAAAACTGGAACCATCGCTGCTCAGTATCAGCTTACCCAACCTCATTAGATGGCTCAGCTAACGTTACGTGGCCACTGGAAGATGCTAGTCACTATAAAAGGCTAACCGTTCTAAGCGATCTGCATCAGTTTGATCATAGCACAACGTTCGTACAATACCGTAAATCAGACACTGCTGGCGACACTGAGCGACACAAGCCGGAGAAGATGGCGCTGAAGGTAAGGATTGGATCGAGAATACTACGCTGCAGCCTAGTAAAGCCCAATGTCCGCACAGTTTATTCTTTTCCTGGTGGCAGCAGTGGGCGCCGCCAGCTTGCAAGACTATCAACAGCCTCAAAGCCAGCAACACCAGCAGCAGCAACAGCAGCAGCAGCAACACACTACAGAGCCAGAGAACCGTCAGCAATCGAACGATAATCGATTTGTTGTGGACACCCAACATGCTAACGAAGAACAGATCGGCTATGACTTCTCGTACTCCGTTCACGATCCAGTCACGGGAGACCAGAAGAGCCAGGAAGAGTCGCGACGAAACGGGCACGTCCGGGGCCAGTACTCTTGGGTTGACGCGGACGGTATTCGTCAAATTGTCGACTACCGTGCCGATGATCGCACCGGCTTCAACGCCCAGCAACGCAGTGAACCCGTCAACCGACCACGCCTGAACCGAGTGTTGAAGCTCGTGCCTGCTCAGTCGGTTAAGCCACTGTACACGATCGACACAGTCCTCGCCCCAGCCTACACGTCCGTGACACGAGTGGACCAGATCCGACGACGAGACCAGGATACTACCCGTGGAGGCGGCCGAGAAGGACAGCAAAGTGAAAAGCTCGGAGATGCTCGGGCCAATCGGCGGGATGAGCTCAGTGAGCAGCGAGATGAACGGCGCGAAGGGCGGCCAGAGGCGACCGAGCACGAGGATCGTCACGAGGAACGCCATGACGAGCGGCGTGAAGAACACCGTGACGATCGGCGTCAGGATCAGCAACGGGAGGATCGTCGCGACGAGGATCGCCGGGAACGCGAGCGTCACGATGAACGCCGGGTCGAGCACCGCGATGAGCGCCGTAATGAGCAACGCCAGGAGAACCAGGACGATCGCCGCCAGCAAGGACTCGGTGCTGGAATTCAGTCGGAGGTGCGATTCCATGCCCCTTCCGTGACCTACGAGTACCGTAACTGAAGTAACGCACCTAACTGCCACACGAAAACCGGATCGTCTGCCTCTACTGATCGTGAACCCTTACCATGCGCCACCGTATGCAAGTGAATAATATCGATACAACCACAACGTTCAGAATTTGTTGTTTAGCAACAATTTCGTCTACAATAAAGCAAGCGGTTTTCATACGAAAATCTATTGAAATCGCACAAAAGCTCAAAATTAGACATTCGATTTCTTGGCGGTTCCATGTACGAGGTTCTGGGCTCGTCAACCGTAATGCTGCGAAAGTGATGTGTAACCATTGGAACCCCCAGACAAGAAACGCTGGAGAGAACAGACACTAGAGACGGATCGCTGTGAAACGTGGTGGTGGTGGTGGTCCAAGAATAAGAAGAGATTCAAAAGTGAAAGCGTCCCGCCGTTCGGGTCCGTTAAATCAGTTAACCGTCGTCTGCAACCTTGGAGTTCAGCCAAGCGAAGAACGGTGGTAATCGATGCCCCGGAAGGGCTCCTTCGGCGTCCATCCTTTGCTTGAGTAATCCCACCGCAACCAGTCCAGTCCAGGGAAACCACGGAAAGGTACAGAACATAGGCCCGAGAGTTCCAGCGCAAGTGGATTTTTCCCTGTAACCGATCATTTCCTTCCCCAAGACTGGGGGGACTGGAACTTGTGCTCGTTTTCGCTGGCCACAGGGCAAGACACTGAATTGCACCTCGTTTCGGGTTGTTCCATTCTCGCCTTTATTGCCCCACTGCACCACTCTGCTCTGCTCTGCTGTCGGCTCGGGTGGAAAACAAACAAAAATAAAATACGCGACCATCTAGGGGGGTTCGACCCTCGAACACGCAAGGTAGGCATTTTACCCTCGGGCTGTTCATTCGCACGGTTATGCAACATCTGAACTTGTATCTTGAAAAGCGAAAAGAAACGCAACAAGGTGCCGTAGGCGAACGGAGTAAAGAAGAGGACGAAACACGTTCGCTCCAGACATCTTGCGCGGGGCTTGCGTGTGGCCATGCCATGGTGGGAGAGGGACCACTTTTTTTCGCCGCCGTAAAGATGCAGCAGTGCGAGAAATAGTAATAATAAACCTGCGCCCTCCTGACATGCAAAAAGAATGGCCGCACTCGTTGGAGAAAAGAAATGGCCGGATAGATTCGGTGCCGGTGCCAGGACTCGTCCGCCGCGGGTTGTGGCGGCGGTGACAAGCGGCATCCATCGATCATTCTGCAGCAGGCAGCGGGCAGAGTATGCGCGGATATAAAAGCGTTGTGTTAGGGCGACTGGAGGCATCAGTCCAGGTTGGATCTCTAGATCTAGTGCACTTGTCTCTCTAGGCTCTGGAAATGGCATTCAAAGTAAGTGCGCTGTAAAGGATGAGAGAGCTTTCATTCTCTCTTCGCGGGCTGGACGATATTTCTAACCTCTTTCTTCTCCACATCGTCCACTTTCAGTTTGTTGCCTTCTTCGCCGTGCTGGCCGCTGCCAGCGCCGGAGTCATTCCGATCGAGGAAGTCCACCAGCAGTACCAACCAGCCGCGTACTCGGCACACTTGGCCCAGCCGACGCTGATCAAGACCGTGGCGCAACCAACGATCGTGAAGACCGTTGCCCAGCCGACCTACATCAAAACGATCGCTCAGCCCACTCTGGTCAAGCACATCGATGAGGATCACGATGCTCAGTATGATTTCTCCTACGGCGTGCACGACGATCACACCGGTGACATCAAGAGCCAGCACGAGTCCCGCCACGGCGATCAGGTCCACGGACAGTACAGCCTGATCGACGCCGATGGCCACAAGCGCACGGTTGAGTACACTGCCGACGATCACAACGGGTTCAACGCCGTCGTTCACCGCGAACCGACCGACATCAAGATCCCGCAGCCGGCCGTCCACAAGATCATCGCACAGCCCGCCCTCACGAAGGTTATTGCTCAACCTGCCAAAATTATTGCCGCCCAGCCGGCGTACGTTGCCGACTATCATCACTCTGCCCCGGCTGTGATCAAGACCGTCGGCCTGTCCCACTACTAAATCTCTGGCATGCTCCGTGACCTCTGCTAATCTACCAACCTGAAAGTGCACTTCTTCTCTACCTCTTTCCATTTTCCTCTCGATTACCGTTTAGTTGCCGTTAGGATTAACCGTACAATTACAATAAATGATTTTAAGAAGAAGCTCTCCTGGTGTTTGATGCTACTGCTACCCTACTACCTGTTACCAGATACGTTATCAGCTGGCAATTGATTGGATTCCCGATACTTCCGGAAAAAGACACACCATTACAGAAAGCAACAGAGATAAAAGCTGTCTCTGGTGCGGTCCAAAGCCATTCTCTATCGTTATTACATCTACCAAGTTCATTCACTATCGTAGTTATAGAACGTTTGTCGTTTGTCTGAAATGCTTTATTAAAATGAAGGACATCGTATTAAATTTTCTAGCATCGTCAATGTTCTTCGGACTAGCTAAATGCTGTTACACGAAGCATTCGCTGCAGAAATGTTTAGATTCCAATCGTAAAGTTTGTTTCAATTCTTATTTCTTGTTTTTTGGATTAAAATTTCGAACTGCTAATTGACTACTTCGTACATAGATGATAGGTTTCTACGAGGAACCGTTCAGTCCGAACCTTAGCATGGTATTTACTCGGATTCGTAAGTTGTAGATTGGTTAGAGTAGGGCCGCCTACGAAATCATTGCGAGTGTAATGATCGCTAGGATGCCAACACATTTACTTTTCAAATGGTCATTTTTCCCAAAGCTTCCATTAAGTTTGAAATCACTCAAATAACCTTTGGATTCTTCGTACATCCGTTAAATTCTGACAAGCTAAATATGTGACTACTACTAATGATAATACAGCTGGCTGGTCCGTAGATCATCCATCTGCCAGGCACCGATTCATCCGTTTCTATGCGAAAGACGTCAGTTCGAAACCTGACTGTGCACCTACTTGAATTACGGGACGAACACATGTACTGTTAATTCGCACGATGTGAATCAAGGCAAAGTTAAAGCCTTACGGATCCCAATCGGGATCGATCCCCCCCATATGCACCACCAACTAGGCGCCATGGGAACACTAGCTTCAGGCGAGTAAAAAACCCCTGTACGCACCTGTCCCTGACGACTCACTGATCTGGTTCAGTTATTACCTTCAACTTCCTAAAATATTACGCACGGGTTCCGTTGGCCACCATTTCGCTTTGTAACAGAACGGACGAGAGAACCTCTGTCCTCTGTCTGTCTCCTTTCCACCCGACGTGGTGGGGCGCCAAACTTTCAGCACGGTATGGGTAAGGACCTTCCCAACGGTTCGATCTCCAAAGGAAATGCTTTACGGAACTTAGCTCGACGTCTCCGGCGCTCTTATATAAGGCGTCTGTTGAGCTTAAGAATGGTGTCATTCACTTGATTTCTGTTGATCGGAACGGTGACATTGGAGGACGTTCGCAGCTGGACACTATGGCGTTCAAAGTAAGCATGTGTTTCTCTTTCGTTCAATGTTATCAACCTTCGAGTGGTTCGAATCAGGGCAGGCTGTTAAGCAGTGTTGTGACAAATTTATGTTTTGCAGTTCTTCGCAGTATGCACGTTGTTTGCGGTGGTAAATGCTGTACTGAAGCAACCGATCACCCCAATTTACCATGCAGCACCGATCAATTTCGCTGAACCTGCCTTGTTTAAGCCTCACCACCAGCCACAACTGTACGCACAGCCTAGCTTGGTGGCACCGCAGCCGACCATCGTCAAATCATACGCCCAGCCTGCGATCGTGAAGAGCTACGTCCAGCCGACGACGGTAGTGAAAAGTTATCTACAGCCCTCCATCGTGAAGAGCTACGCACAGCCGGCGGCCTATGTGAAACAGATTGAGGAGTACGCCCCGGCCAACTACGAGTTCTCCTACTCCGTCCATGATGAGCACACCGGAGACATCAAGAGCCAGCACGAGACGCGCCACGGAGACCAAGTGCACGGTCAGTACTCGCTGCTGGACTCCGATGGCCACCAACGCATCGTCGACTATACCGCCGACGATCACAACGGATTCAACGCGGTTGTCCGTCGCGAACCCGCCAACGTGAAAGTGCTTCAGCCTGTCCAAAAGGTTATTACACAGCCGGCGTACGCGGGACACTACTGAGAGTAAACACGATTATGTAGCTACCTGGAACTGAACTGTAGTTAATTTTAGATCATGGTTCACATAAAGTGTCACCCTTTAACTAGTTCTTATCGATCATAATTTATTGTTTTTCATTCCAATCGTCGCCGTTGAACTCTGGCTATTTAAATTTATCTCCGTAAGTATTAAAATTACTTCAGGTCACCGGCCCAAGGTTAGAGTGAAACCGTCGCGCCTGGGATCAAGCCTAAGGAGGGTCATAAAATCGATCGGTATCTGTATGCTTATGTGCTCCAGTTTAAGTTCTTTCTGAATACCTGTTTAAGGCACGGTAGTTACACTGCAGGATATGCAGTTATACGGCGTTTTCATACTGAAGATTGAAGGAACTTTTGAAATTGGTCAAAATATGTTGTCTCCTTCAGTCACCTGCTATTCTGACATTGTAGTAAAGGCTGTATTATCGTACAAGATTTGCCTAAAATTAACTCTGCTTTGCGGCGTTTGATTCTCGAAGGATGTTGCAACCACCACCAAGTTTCTCCTCTATTTATTTTTAAACTTGATATTAGGTGTCGACTCTCGAGGCCGTGTGGCGTATGCGTATTAAATAAATAAATAAAATTAAAATAAATATAAGAAAAGAAAAAAGTTAATAAACAAATTAAAAATAAATAAATAAATAGGTAAAAAGAAAAATAATTAATCAAGAGAATTGGATTTGAATTTGTTTTTTTATGTGCTTTGGGAAGCGCGCCTGAAATTATGCAAAGTATTGGTAGAAGAGCTGACGAACAGATGGCGCTCAACGACTCGGAATCGATTTAAATGTCGGTTAATTTAAAAATGAATTAAAGCAAAGAACATTCCGAAAGATTATTAGTGGAATAATTTAGTAAACTTAATTTAAAATTTAAAAGTCCTTGAAATCCGTAATTTTATTTACCGATGTATGCTTGTAAATTCATTTTTTTTCCTACATGTTTCCTTAGTGGACACCTGATTTGCGTTTGAATTAAGCTCACTGGAATTCTTTTGAATTCTTCGAACGTGAATCAGAAAACCTTCAGAAATCAGAAAGAAAAGAAAGAAAGAAACAAGTTACAATTATGTGTTTCAAACAAAAACTATACAATTAATTTATCGAAATTTAGAAATGCTTCAAAAGAAAGTAGCTTTAAATTAAATGACCGCTCCGCTCAGCTATAGTTGCAGGATAAGATAAGAAAAGAAAATGAAACATCTCGAATAATAAAATAATCACACATTGAAAATAAAACACACTATATTTTAAATAAAAATACTACCTTGGTTAGAGCTTTAGACCCTTAGACTAAGACCTTCAGACTTTAGATGTTTAAAGATTCCGTGAGAAGCTTGAGTCGATTCGCAAATTTTAGTTCACACGTCGGGATTAAGCGAGTTCTCTCTGGTTAAAAGTACAACCCATGTTTTAGTCTGTTTCAAGAGTATATTATCATCGGAGCTAGCTCTTAATAATGACTCTTTTACTTTCCATTACTTTAAATGCTATTAGAGAAAAAGTCAGATCCAATTTTACGTTTTATATGATTTGCATTTATTATGTCTAGACTGTTTGAACTATGCAACACATTATGCTATAAACATTTTCTAGCGATGTTTAGTAATGGTGATGGCTCAGGTGGTTATGGCCGTGCACGATGCTCGACGACGAATGCGCAATCGGAGCGGCATGATGAGCGATCGGCGCGGCGTAGTGGGCAATAGGAGCCGCGTGGTGATGCTGGATGGTAGCATGAGCGACCGGAATGGCATGGTGGGCGATCGGGGCGGCGTGATGGTGTTGGTAGGTAGCGTGGGCGACGGGAGCAACATGATGAGCGATCGGGGCAGCATGGTGAGCATGGACATGCACTGGTTGAGCGATCACTTTGTGCACTGGCTGGAGGACCTTCACATTGGTGGGCTCACGGCGCACGACGGCGTTGAATCCTGAGTGGTGGTCGGCATGGTAGTCGACGATGCGGTGGTGGCCATCGGAGTCCAGCAGCGAGTACTGACCGTGCACTTCATCTCCGTGACGGGTTTCGTGCTGGCTTTTGATGTCTCCGGTGTGCTCATCATGGACGGAGTAGGAGAACTCGTAGTTGGCCGGGGCGTGGTGCTCTACGGACTTGACGATCGTCGGTTGGGCGATGGTCTTGACGATGGCCGGAGCATGGTGGTAGACGGCGGGTGAAGCATGGAGATCACCGTGGTAGTGGACAGCTGGAGCCGAGTGGTGCTGGATGCTGGAGTGGGACGTCGCGATGGCTCCATGATGAGCAACCGGAAGTAGCCCTGCGCTGGCGGCAGCGATCAGTGTTGCGAATGCGACGAACTATTGTGTGAGATCCGAAAGGAATACAAATGAGTATGGGTGACTAGAACCGGATATTAAGATGTTTAGAATATAGTTACCTTAAACGCCATTGCACCGATTGCTTTTAGTGGTTCAATAACTTGCTCTACTCTGACTATTTCAGAAGGTTCTCCTGAATCGGATTGTTAACAGGTGAGCGAAAGGATTACGAATGATTTTTGGGAATGTTTGGCGTGGCTTATATACCCGCTGCACGTATTTTGTCATCGACAGCAACGAGCCCCCCGTTGGCCTTGATTCTTGCGAACTACTTTCGTGCTGCAACTACTGAACGTAGGTGAACTCCTTAATTTTGTTATTTTGTTTTCTTTATGATTTCAGTAATTAATTAATTGATCCATTTTTCTGTAAACTGGTTCTGAGAAACGGCAATCGATTGTCATCATCTCAACTCACGTTGCTATTGGTATTGTTGTATGAAAAATGTTTACATTTATTGTACTTCGAACAATTAAGCATAATCAGCGCACCGATGTTACATGCTCCTTTTTTACACGTACTACATGATGAAAACATAAAACAAACACAAAAAATGGCTGTAACAACTGGTTTAAATTGTCTAATGTTACGCTGATCTATCACAGATAGGTTGCTAAACAGAATGGAAACGAAACACTGCAACTACGCCAAGCATGATAGTGTCAGCATAAAAATGTTGCTGCCCTTATTTGTTGAGGTACTTGGCCGCCCAATCCGTTCGTCCCACGTGCTCATTGCCCGTCCCGACGAACGTCAACACTCCTGGAACACATCGTAAACAGGTTCGTGCAAATTTTTACGCTAATTTAGGACCTCGTTTTAAGGCTTACCACTATCCGGAATCCATTGCTTTTTCTCCACCTCATGCTTTGGTATATCGTCCCATGGAAACAGTTTGAAAGATGCATTCGGTCCGCTAAAATCGTTTGCTACCAAGTTCCTGGATGTCCAAAATAAGCCCAAAGTGTGTGGTTTAGCCCGATTTCAATTGATATCCCGTTCCTACGCACATACCCATTATTTGAAACGAAGATTTGCTGATTTTTCCGCCGTGGGACAACGTTTGCACTTGAGTGTGAAGGTTTGGATTCAGAGTTGTCGAAAATATCTGCCACACCCGGTCCGGCTCCAACATTCTTCGTGCTGCCCTTAGCGAAGGGAACAGTGTTGGGATATTTGGAGGTCGTCGAATCTTTGCTGAATGAGATAGATCCAAACAGATCCTCCAGCTTGAAACTCTTCACTGGTTTTTTGTTCGCTTGTATTCTGCTTCTAGAAAGGGGGTGTGCAGATAAAAAGAGGGTCATGAGTTAAACTATTCAAAAGGTGGTAACGCTCATCCGGCGGCAACATTTGACCCGCCAAAAAGCCACGTTAAGTTGAGTTGTTGTCATCAAACCTCACCCCAGAATATCTCCCAGCGCATCATCCTCGAAGCTGTTGCCGCGTTGGTTGGTCGGTTCCCAGCTTTTGCTGAAGTGACCGTGGATAGCTCGATGCATCGTACCGTTCCGATTGCGATAAGCCTTGAGGTCTTCGTCCGTTTTTCTCGACACCAGTACGGGCTGTTTCGAAAATGCGTTATACACTTTACCGTCGCTCGCAAAGCTATCATTGTACACCGAACTAGCACCACCAATGATGCCGTCGCTGCCACCGCCAATGCTAGCGCCACTAGAGCCGTTCTTGGCAGCACTTTTCTTGTGCAAATAGAATCCACTTCCGAAGTAGCTGGAATCATCGCTGTCGATTGCCGGAAGTGCCCGCCCGTGGCCAGCCTTCGATTGGCCGTTGGCCTTTTGGTGGTGAAAGTCATTGCTTCGTGTAACGAATATATCGTTCACTTTTTCCTTCCGCAAACTGACGCCACCTATTGCGTTGATTGGCGGGGCTGCATCCGTTGGCCGGCTGTCAGCGATCCGGACAACCGCCGGCTTAATGATGGCATAACTGACGACTGATCCGGAACCGCTTTCATTCGTCGCCTTGCCCACGGCTTCATTCACAGACGTCGTGATGGTCAAGTCACTGGATGCGACCGATTTATTGTACATGGCCGATGGTCCATTCCGGAGCAGTTTCACCTGTGTCGATACGACCGCTGGACCACCTTGGTGTGGATTCAAAGGTACCCCCAGGCCGGCATTGTAGTTGTTAAGCATTTCGTTCAACACACTGTAATTGATGCCACTCTGAAACTTGCTACTACCTTTCGTTCCTTCACCGTGCAGCTGTTGTGAGTTCGCCAGCGGTTGCGTCGGCTGCGCTGCTAGATCGGGCACCCGGGACAGGGTCAGGATCGAGTTGATATCGTTCAACTCGTTGGTAGTGATCGATTTGTAGTTGGCGTTGCTGGGGACGTCCATGATCGAGAGACGAGCGTTCGGAATAGCGGCCACGGAGCCGTTGATGCCGTTGCTGTTGCCGTTTGGCTGATGATTGTGTTGCTGGTTAGTGGAAAGATTCGCGGAACTCCGTGCTTTCATACTGCTAAAATAGGAGTACTTCATCGACTGTTGGGCGGTTGGTCGTTTCTCCGGATCCCACTGCAGCATATCCTCTAGCAACTGAATGCCGGACGCACTGGCCCTGGTGACCAGCGTAGCCAACGCAATCTTCGGGCACTCTGGAAAGCGAAACTGTATCGTCGCCGCCAGCTTATGACCCTCCGCCCAATCGGTCTGTAAGTATTCGAAACAAGATATTGAAAGTAGGCACAAGACTAGCAGAAGAGGCAGAGGTTCCTGGTCTCACCTTATCGGGCGTACCGAGTATCGAGCATATCTTAAATAACTGATCCACCTCACTAGAACCAGGAAAAAGTGGTCGAAATGTGTACAGTTCCGCCACAATACATCCTACAGCCCATAGATCGATCGAGCTTCCGTAGCGGGTCGAATGTAGCAGTACCTCCGGTGCACGATACCTACGGATCGAAAGAGCGTTGTTAGAATCCTATCCGGAAGCACATACTAAACTCTTGAAACTGATAAAGGCTGAGAAACTGACGGGAATGGTGGAAAACAAAATCTGTTCCTTAGAAATGAAACGTGGAAATTTAAATTAAACATTGACACCGATAAAGCCGGCCGGCCTTGTCGACACTAATTTTCTAAAAGTACAATCCTATTAGAAAATGCATTCTACTAAGAGATAGCATTAGAAACATAACGAAACTCCAATGGAAATTGGAAGTACATCAGATGATTATTGTAATTAACACAAAGAAATGGAAAATTAGTTCAGCAGTGTCAGCTGTAAACGGTGTATAACTCGTTTGAATGTAAGAACTCCAGTAGGATCCGTTTCTTCGCGCCAGATGTTTAACATTCTGTGCGTCATCAATTTTCGAAAGCTAACCTCAGCCTCTAGCTAACTAGTAGTGAAGGTCGACTGTGGTCCACCCTCAGGAAAGAATAAAAAAAGTAGAAACACGTGGAACTCAAAACTGTGGTCATAATTCATGAAGATACCATTATATGTCTCGACAATGATCACGCGACACGCAATGTGATTAGCCCATGTAGTGCTATCGACGAAACAGGTACGGTACAGGAGGAGTCAACGCAACCACCTCGTGCCGTATACTTACCACCTCGTCGAGACGTAGTCCGTGTACGGGGGCCGGGAGCGTATTTCTCGCGCGAGACCGAAATCGGCGATTTTGACCGTTTCCGGTCCACTGCAGAGCACATTTTCCGGTTTCAGGTCCCGATGGAAGAAGCCGTGCCGGTGCATGAACGCCAGGCCCGTTAGGATCTGTTGCAGAATCAGTCTTATGGTGGTCTCGGGAAAGTGTGTGTCACGATCCTTGATCAGTTGGTACAGGTTTTCCTGCATGTACTCGAACACAAAGTACAGCACGTCGTTTTCCCGTATCACCTCCTTCAGCTTGACCACGTTGGCATGGGAGAGTTTTTTCAGTGACTTCAGGGACGGTTTGGGGAATTCGGGGAACAGAAAAAGACAGAACAGACCGGCATGTAGTTTTTGTCGCCCAATGGCCGCGTGTGCGGCACCTCTTACCTTCACTTCTCTAAGACTCATAGCTTCCTCCCACGAGTAGTACTTCCGCTTCATGCGCTTTATAGCGACCTTTTCTCCAGTGTCCTTCCGCTGGCCAAGGACAACGGTCCCGTAGGTACCATCGCCCAGCTGGCTTAGTGTCAGGTATCGATTCATGTTGGCGGAGGTTGTCCTGAGCTACTCGTGCCGTTGCATCGCTCGTTCGTAGGTTACGT
The DNA here is from genome assembly GCF_943735745.2 of Anopheles bellator. Classification (NCBI taxonomy): domain Eukaryota; kingdom Metazoa; phylum Arthropoda; class Insecta; order Diptera; family Culicidae; genus Anopheles; species Anopheles bellator. The sequence continues at coordinate 51,892,827 of NC_071286.1, forward strand.
ATGCACCGCACAGCAAACCGCAACGGAACTGAACATCACACAGACAACTGTGTCATTTCCGCCTATGTTTTACCAGCGGCGACCTTCTACTCCTTCGGCCACGGCATTAAAGACTAAATTCACACACTCTTCACACACTATCGGTTCAATGCAATGAGGTTCGGCGGTGGATTACATGTTCGGGGTTCATACTTCTGCTCAGACGACTGCTCTCGCCACGTGGAAAAGGGCACTGATGACACCACCCAGTTGATACGCTTTATCTTCTTGTGAACTTTAAGGTCTGACACTCGAGGAAGGTGCTCGTTGGTTGGTCAATAAAGTAAACATGCATTCCGTTCTATTGACTCACTGCCGTTGGTGGTTTACGCTTTGGGTCGATGAAGAGTACCGTCCGCCTGAATTATTGATTGGATTACTCAAGTTGCTTGCCCAATTGATTTCGTAGCGCATGAATGCTACACACTCCACTAGCTTCTCCGTAGTTCGGTTGTTGATATGTAACAAAAATACCGACAAATTTAAATCATATTTCGTCATGCAAAATTAACCAGTTTCGTTTCTCCGTCTCAGAAAATATGTCCATAAAGCATACACATATATTTTAATAATTCGATACGAGTATCTGCGACTCACACTTCTTTAAGTATTACCTTATGGGCCAAACTTTTAACCTACGGTACTTTCTGCGGTTAATTTAAACTACGAACCAATGACCCCTTTTTGGGGAAAAGTCGGGCACTCGAGCTCCAGCACTACAGCCTGATCTGGCGCAAGAGTTTGACCGCAAAAACTTCGCCATTTACGCACAGGCGGCGGTGGTTAATGCGTGCGTGGGCTCGGCAATCGGCAGGTGTCGCCAACATTTTCAACAAATTAACAACACGAAAGGCTTTGTGAAGCTATGGAGCAACCCTCGGTTAGATCTGGGGGCTAGAAACCCCCATCATATCTGACGCGCTGTTATGCGAAATCTTGCGAAATGGGTTCTTACGAGTTGTGGCTTATCCGTTCCTCGTTGTGGTGGACGAAGACTGAGAGCTGCCAGGACCTCCTATGCTCCTGTCGAAGCCACGACAGAGCGGAAGGCGCGTTGCACGGTGCGCTCGGGTGCTCGGGGTATGTTGTTTGACCTCGTTTTGGGGCGCGTCTCGGAGGTGGTTCGCTTCACACGGATTTCCGCTGCAACCTTCTACGCGCGACGCTGGGTCGCCGAGTGGCGGCGGGCGCGGTTGTTATTTTGCAGTTATGCCCGCTCTTGCGACGAAAACAAGCGGTACACGGTAGGCACCGAGAAAATCGGCAGCAAATGAAAGTAACACAAACTGGAGCTTATCTCGCAATACGATTCTGCCGAACAAGGCCAGCAAGTCACCGACTCCAAGTCGCGATTTCACCGTCGACGCCTTCGCACAACATCGACCCTGGCGTAACATCAATAAATTTGCGCTCGATTTTCGGATATCTACAAACGATTACACTACGAACTTGCGTTGTACCACCACTGTGCACTTACGATTTTTTTCACAAACGTAATCACGAATGCGGCCACTGTTGTAGATTGCGCCAATTATACGCCCATTGGTTCTAGAAACGTTCCACCATGAAGTAACCCTGCTATTCCCATCTTCAGTCGCAGTTTATTTAATACCTCAAAGCCAGCCCGGGAGACCCAGTCCAATTTGAAGACGTTTTGTTCCCGTTTCAGAATTTGTTACAACTCCTCGTTGCACAGCGTCCGTAGGCACGATACGATAGAACTCATTGACTGAGCACGGCCAAGTCTGACTAGCTCTCAAAACTACCGACCAACTGACGAACGAACCTAGTGTGTGGTGTTTGCCGTTCGGAACCGAGTGTATGTTTATCGGTTGGCAAGGCAACCGCTTCGAGCTGCGGGCCAAACCTTGTTTCTCCGACAGCTGCTGCGTGACAAAAGTGGACGCCACAGGACCGTGACGGCAAGGATATGGAAATTCGAAAACAATACCTAGAGCACTCCACTTGTTAACTATTTATTTGGAGTTTAAATCCACAGTTTAATCACTTGTGTAATAATCCAACTGGCAAAATTTAGAAATGAAAGACCTGTGTGCTGTTGATTTGTTCGCGATCTGGCGTTAGTAATAGAACTTCAACTGGCGACTGCGCGTCTAGGTTCGTCGACGTTGCTCGACTCGACGAACAACCGCGGCTCACTGTGAGCTCAAACTCTGGCAAACTCAACCGACATTCAGATAGTTTCATCGAGAACTAT
>NC_071286.1:51905083-51918167 GCF_943735745.2 Anopheles bellator
CACTGCAATCAAGTTTAACTAGAAATAAAATAAAAATGAAATGAAAATAAGAAATTGAAAATGAAATGAAATAAAATTAACGATTTCTCATATCACAATTTTGGTATTAAATAACAATATAAAGATTCCGGTCCGTTCTTCTAAGATGAAAACACAATAGAAGATAAAAGCAAAGATATTGGACAACAGTGGCTTATAGAAAAGGATTTTTATATTTTTCTGAATGCAGGAAATGTTTCTTGATAAATGCTTCGTGAATATTTCGATAACATATAAAAAACAATTATACTTTAAGACACTTTTCTCTATACTACCAGGGCAACAGCCCACATTTCGTGCTCACTTTTGGGCCGTTTTCTTCTTCAGACCCTCCAAATAAAGCTCGAGACCTTTCTGCACATTGGGTTGATTGATGGCGTAGACAAACAGATCGATGTCTTGCGACCGCTTATCCTCGAGTTCCGCTATTTCCTTGCTGCGTAGGGCTTGCTTCGTCATCGAACGCGCCATAGGCGATATTTTGCGGAACTGGTTCAAAAACGCCGTCGCTCGCTCTAGAGCTTTTTCCTTAGTTTCCACAACCTCGTCAACCATACCGATTCTAAGTGCCTCCTCGGTGGTGTACATTTTACCTAACGTCAGCGCCAGCTCGGCTTCACGTGTGGAGATTGTATTCCGAAGCGACGCCTGGAACCAGGTGGGTGCCACAATACCAAGTTGCGTCTCGTTCAGTCCTATAGTATAGTTAGGGCACATGACACGATATTCGCAGCAAAGAGAAAGCAAACATCCTCCGGCTGGAGCGTGACCCTAAAACGAAAGTACAATGCGCTAATGTTTGGTTCTTTTTGGCGAAATCCGTTTGCCTCTTACATTAATGGCTGCCACAGTGGCAAACGGTGACCCGTAAAGCTTGAACCACACATCTTGCAGCGTGGACCAGAAGTCTCTTAACCTTTCCTGATTAGGTTTGTACATCTCCATGATGTCGAGACCAGCACAGAACACAGTTTTCGATGACTGTAACAAAAGATGACGACGATTTTAGCATTTCTCATCAATCAACTTTTCCTCGGTTCAAAGGCTTACTGAAGTCAATATCATGCCCCGCGATTTATTGTTTTGCAGGTCGTCCAGCGCCTCGGAGAGACCCTTAAGCAACTCCAGACTCAGGCTGTTTACGGGAGGCCGGTTCATTGTTACGGTTGCATAGCCAGTCTTATCGTCCACCTCGGTAAGCACCAGTTTGGCGCCTGTCGCAGATTCACTGAACATTCGGGAACCGGTAGATCCCGACCGTGACAAACGGGCCAAGATGCGCAACATTTCAAATGCTGAAAAATACGGCTAAAAAATAAAAACTGTTCTGTGAATTGTATTCACACACGCAACTCATGCATTGGACTTTGGTCTCGTTTTCTTATCAACGTTTTCCAAGGGATTACACAATACAAACCTTCGGCGATATAAAACGGTGCAAGCAAATCGATCGAAATCGCTAATCACTAGTGAACAGAGGTAAACAATGTTTGAGTTTAATGCAACGCTACGTAAAGTTTTAAGAGAATAAAACCGGGAAAATGCGAATGTTTTGAGTTGTGTGTCTTTTATTGTGAGCGGTTATAATTTTTCGCAGCCCTGAAACGTCACGATGCTATAAATTCGTGCAGTATAATACCAGCCTCAAACAAAGAGCAACTTTCTACGACAGCGTGATTGTAACATTTTTTCAATCGTATTTTCCGCGGTGAATGAAGAATAGCCATTTGGGCTGGGCCAACGGCTTAGCAAATAGAAAATATTGGATTTATTGCTGCGTGTCTTTCGAGCAGTGCTACTGCTCGCCTGACTCCTGTCAAACGGTCCGAAAGTGTTTCACCTTCATCGAGCAGCGCTGTCACTTCGTTCAGACTTCCAGAAAAGAGAAAATCGTGTTTCGTGGGTCGTGTTTCTTCAACAGTGGTGCAAATAAGTGGTTATGAACTTACCTCCCCGGGGATATTCTAGTTCCAGAATAAAAAGCAAAGAAAACCAACCATCCAAAAGCAAGATGCCGTCTTTAAGTTTTAACATGCGGTAAGTAAACTCCAGTCCTTGCTCTGGGTGAAACTGAGTCCTTGGTCCTGCGTGAAAATGTCCTTGAACAGAATTACTTTTGTATTATTATTTTGATGAACCCATCGCCGTCGATAGCGTCGGTAATGTTTTCCGGAATATTAAGAGTGTAGTTTGCAGCCTCTGTTCCGGTGTTCAATAGTCACTGACTATACGAAACGCAAGATTTTTACATTATTATCCCACGGATTTTTTTGTCGTAGAGGTGGGCGAATCACAATGTAACTTCGTATCGCCATTTTGTTTTCTTGCGCTCTACTTACATACCGAGTTGTCGATGTGTACGTGCGCAGCGCGTTGGTATGCGTGTGTGGTTACATTCAAACAACAAGAAACCCACCGTCGTAAAATACGTGACCAACGGGATTTGCGTAGTCTCTGATATCGTGAATTCCGAACGAGCGAGTTTTTATGTGAAGTTTGCGTGTGATGCTCGGAATCGGCTGCTTGCCTCATCTGGTTCCGATTCAGCGAGCGGAGTCCGGAATGCGCCAATTGCACATGCAATTGCAATTGTATGGGATTACGCTGTCATCACTAGTAGCAAGGTTATCTAATATTTGCTACATTACCATAGGTCATTGCGTCCATTGCTTCGCTGCGTCGCAGCGTTGTATTATTTTGTTGTCGGATTCCATTGCATACACCGCACCTAGAATCTTCGAGAACTATCATTAACATTACATGAAAGGGTTACTTTCATGGGAAAGGGTTACTTTCAAGGGAAATTAAATGACTTTGTCGCAAGTTGGTAAAATGAGCGACCGCGATGCGGTGCAGTAATCTTTTATTTCTAGTTCCGCTTCTTCTTATGTTCGATATGTAACAACGGGACATTAGTTAAACTCGTTACCGTGGCAACAAGTAACAGCATTTGAGTGATTAGACGATCCGTTTTTTTATTACCGATAATCTGCTCAAGTTAGAACCTTTACTACGCTCTACCACATTTGCTGGAACGAAACCTTTCGTCACACGCTAGGAAGGAACTTCTACTTCTACGCCGTTAGCGTTGAGGCCCTGCAGCGTTATCGCTGATGCCATGTTGTTTTTACTGAAGGGGTCATGTTCTATTTTTAAACCTGGCTATTGAGCAATAGGCACACAGCAGTTTCGATTAGGCACTGGCACTGAAAGAGCCAAACAACACTTTGAGACGTTCTTTGGACCAAGTGCATCATGCGAAGTGTGATCACCACCTACTTTATGCAGAGATTAATTGGTCAACAAGTAGATATGCAACCAAGAAGAAGACACGTGTATCGTTGAATAACGCCCGCAAGTGGTGCACAATCAACTCAATTGAAGCAGCAATTGAAGAACGATGGTTTTTCACGTGTCGTTCGCTATCTCATAAGCTTTGCCTGGCTTCCACTTCCATGATTCAACCTCTTCTTTCAATTTGGTCGTACGTTCGGCTAGCTCCATAGTTTAATGTGATTGGACAATGTTTATAGCAGAACCGGAATGCGTAAACTTCTCTTGCGACCTATTTATAGAAAGTATGTATGCAAACCATGTTAATCATAATCTGCATAACTTTGCTTTTTCTTAGCAAAAATTTTGTTGAGTTTTTACTTAGACAAAAACGAACAGCTGACTTATGCAATTGCGTATGCGGTTGAAAATAATAGGGCGTAATTCGGTAGAGGGGAATTCGCCGCATGCGATAATTTCACTTTTTTGCCGCCCTTGCGACATTTTAACTTAGTTTTTATTGAGCATGCACTTAGACTGCATCACAACAGTACATTTTTTATTCTACATTTAATATTATACATTCTATAAATATTGAAATGATGATAATTTAAATTATTGGCAATAAAGCTATTTGAATGCTGTTTACAATTATTTCACCGTTGAGCATGATTAGTGTAGTGATAGTTTTTATGATTTAAAAGTGCATACAAAAGAAAAAATACGCTTGCTTTAGCGTTAGGTTTTTAAAATGTTTGTATACCATCGCAAAACTGTTGACCAAAAATTCATTACAATGAGGTAGCGTTCCCACAATGATACTTTCTTAGGATCCGTACCGTTTGCTTGCAATGTCACAAGTACTTGGATGCTTTGTCTGCCGTCGAGAAGCTAGATGAGTCTTGTCTAGAAACTGGACATGTTGCTTAGACGCTCCGACACCAGTTTACTTCCCGTCTCGTGTAGACTTGTCATTCCTTATCTCTTTACGCCTGTTTAGTGCATTGTCGACCAATTTGTTTCCGGGCCGCGACCGCAATATGCGACCACGGTCAACACACGCTCTCTCTTATCTTGCCCCAAGGTATTTACTGGACCCGTTATCTACGTTTTAGTGCGTCACAGAAAGTGGGATTTTTCGTTTTCAAGTTAGGTTTGTTTCACCGAATAGCATCTGAACGGGATCAGAAATCATTCCACAAGAATCCTTCCTGACTCCTTTCACGGACTACTGTTTCCGACTTTGCTTCGGAAGACCCATATGGAGCAGGAATCCGTTTAGATGCCCCAAACAGCGGTGCATATTTATATTTAGAAAAAAAAGGATGGTATGTGCATCTTGCTAAAATCCACGTCTTGCAAGTTGTCTGACATTACGATTTGCTTCTTGCCAAAATAAAATATCCGCACCGTGTACCACCGTCATCAGGAATTAAATAATGTGTGTCCAGGAGTTTATTTTCCCACGTCGCACATCACGACCTCGGTGGCGCTCGTTCACCTCTCACAGGGTAACTATTTTTGGCAATCATTTTACACGCGAACACTTCGGCAGCGAGTCGACGTTTAAGTTTTCGTGTTTCTATCAATATAAACAAACGCGCTCGCCACATGCCGCACCTGATGTAAATGTTGATTTCGGTGCCTTTTTTCACGTGCTTATTGCGATCTGTTTGTACTTTCTCCACGGAACATAGATTGTCAAGTCTATGCCAAGCTCGTGGCTTGCGATGGGAAGAAATAATGGTTATTTTGCAATGATTCGTAGTTCATTGCTAACACGTGTGTTTGTGGGTGGCACTGTTAGACGGCAAGGTGCGCCCACCTCGTGTGGCGGCCATTCCGATTCAGGCGGTAGTGGTGTCCGCCGGCCAATGATTTGGCGCAAGTTCAAGGTAGCGTTCAACCCTAAACCACGAGGAAACGTGCAACGGTGTGCACGGATAAGTTAAAGCCTACGAATGCAAAATGTGTCTATTTCATAAAGTTTTCAAATATCCCGTTTTTCCTGCTCTCGAATCACGTGGTCAGTCCGTCCTAAGGCAATCGAATATGTATACAATAACAACGATCACTCAGAACTGTGTGCGTACGCTCCATTCTAAAATTATCAGGCATCTATATATTATTTAAGCAAAACGTGCCCGTTTCCTAGGAATATTCAAACGTTGATCGCCGCAACTTAAAACGCCCGCAAATCTTCGGCCAAACTAAGAAGCTGCGCTCGAACATGTGAGGCGACGAGAAAGTAGAACACCAGAGGGTGGTGGCCGATGTTTTGTTTATTCCGCGGTCGGTAGATTTGACTCTGGCCATTCTGTTTCCGCGAAAAACTAGTGCGCAATAGGGGCCAACGAAGACGGCACACCCAGTTGTGCTGCGGCGCTGTCCTTCTGTGGCGCGACCTTTCATCGCGTCACAGCCACCCGAACCGCGGGCGATGATCATGTTAAATATAGCTTAAGTGACACATTTCTTTTTCATTCGTACGTTGTCTTGATCTTCCTCCGTTTTTCGTTTGTACGTAGTGGTACCATAAAATGTCCACACATAAAAAAACCGTAATTCGCCGGTATGCTGGCCGCGCCCGGATGGCGGATGGGGCTGCGCGCGGTGGTTAGGCGTATTATGTCTTTCTTCGCGCGCGCCCTCGTCAATCATGTGATGAAGCCTTTTTAGCAAATTCACGAATCATACATTGTACGACCGGCGATACCAATTTTGCAAATTCCACATTCCTTTTTCTGTCGATTAATGTTGTTTGTTGCTTTTGCTGTTCTGCTTTGCCGGCGGAAAACTTGCAAACCTCATGCAAACAATGCCTTCTCGATGCTTCCTGGGCCACAACAACGATGGCGCACACTACTCGGGTGGCATTGGCGAATGGTTCAACTTTCAAAGGCGGGCTTCCCGGCACCTTTTTATGCTTCAGTTGTTTTTATTTGCAAAATTTCGCGTCCACCATCGTCGTTAAAAAAAACACACATTCTGTTGATGTCGCTTGCGCGAGGAGCTAGAGTGTTTTATTACCGTACACATCTTAAAACCGAGCGCGCACTCGCACAACAAAGATATCCACCAGCGGGGCACATATAGAAACAGAGGGAAGGTTCGAGGTTGGACGACATTTTCACCGTCGACGCAAATACCAGATACGCGGCTGTCGAACGGACACGAACCACAATCAGTCGGATATTGTCCGCGAAAATGTGCGCTCTCATCTACGCCGATGAGTTCTCCTGATGCTTGTGCGAAAGTGCAGTTATTGAAATACATACGTACCACCTACGGAACTACAAAGAATATTTGTGTTTGTTTAGATCCACTCAAGAGTACGATTGCAAAAGAATTTATTTTTCCTGCTACTAGTAACCTGATCGATCTGGTGACCGAAAATTGCATATAGTGGTAGTGCATATTCGTTTGTAAATCGGTGGAATTGTGATTGTTTGCTTTTCACACACAACAGTCCAGGGTTCTCTGGTTAACTTGTTTCCTTTACTGACGGTCCAAGCTTGAAAAGTATATCAAGATGAAAGTGCCCGCCGTTGTTTCCGATGAGAGTAGCGTTGTTGCTGGTGCGCAATCCGTCGGCTTTAATCAGCAGCAGTACCACCGAGAGGCTAAGTGAGTGCGATTAGATGTCGAATCGTGATAGCATTTCAACGATTGAATCATAAATGTTTACAGTTCGTGTTGGAGCGCGATGGAGTAATGATTGTGCAATACTTCGAACACTTCTTATTTGGATTACATTTTATTCAAAACAACAGCGAATCACATGCATTACGTCGCTGGCCACCGTGGCGACACTCAAATAGCAGATAGTGAGAATCAATATTCTACTATCGGATGTGTCTAGCAGTTTTCATCATGTTATGTTACGTTATGTGTTTCGAACAGGAAAAAAAAAATAGTTTGTGATGTTGATCTTCAGTGATTGAACTTTTTAAACACATGATCCATTTGTTTCCTCCATTGTGGATGTGTGCTGTTCATCGGTGGAAAGTGATTGTCGTTTTAGTGTGTTGTATTGTTATGTTGATGTCTGACAGAAATTTGGATCTTAAATCTTTGATTCAAATAAATGTGCGACAGAAGTGAATGATAAAAATGCACTGAAAGCGGTTTAACTAGGTGCATGTTGATGTGTGATTTGGATATCACTGAACGCGCTTGTGGAACTTTATCTCTGCAATTTTTAGGCCTAAAATAGTAGAGTTCTCACATTTTTCTAACAAGCAGTTCCTATTGATAAATATTTAATAAGTTTATGTTTTCTTTCTGTTCTGTTCTAGTGAGCCGAGTCTTAGTAACCGTGCGAGCAAACGTACGATTTCGTCGTCCTCCTCCTCGTCTTCGGCGGCCTCCGACTCCTACTGTGTTTCGTTGGCTGTAGGACCGCTGTGGTGGTCCTGATGTCCCAACAATCAGGACCGATCACGATAGGGCATCTCCCTTGAAGGGTAAGAATAGGAAAAAATCATTTGCTAAGTGTGGTCGCGCTCGGGAACGAAATGAAAACCAACTTTCCAACCTCGTTGCAGAATACAATCGCAAAGATTCTTTCGATTCGACAACGACCACCGCTTCTTCTGAGTACAATGATCAGGATTTCCCCGAATCGACCGTCGACTACATGAACCAACAGGAAGCTGCCGTCGTTCAGGAGCTCCTCAGTCAAACGGTCCCGACCGGGATTACACTGAAGCTTTTCGTAACACCGCAAAAATGCAGCAGCTGGGAAACGATATTCAACCCGAACGAAAACATCCTGTACGTTTCGCTTCCATCGGCCATGTCGCACGAAGCCTCGAAACACTCGTTCATTTCGCTGCTGGAGTTCGCCGAGGAAAAGCTTGAGTGCGATGCCGTCGTACTGTGCATCCGCAAAGATCGGCTCGACCGCCCGAACCTGGTACGGACTTTCTCCTTCGTCGGTTTCCAACCACTCAATCCGAAATCACCGCTTGCTCCACCGCACATCGAAGAGCAGCAACGGAACGAGTATCTCTTCATGATCTACAACATCGAGGAGTAAGACGATGGGGACGCAAGACCGGAACAGTGCATGGGAATAAGTTTGTTGGCGTAGTTCTCATGCGCACGATCCAAAACACCATCTAAAACAGGATCGTCTCTCAGAAGCAAGTCGTTTGTGGGTGCGATCGTATCAAAATTAAATTCAAGCCTTTGACAGAGCTGCGCAACACCATAACAATGGTTCTAAAAGATCTGGCGGAGCATCCTAATGGGCTATGTGAATCACAATAACATCTCTCTCTCTCCCTCTCCGAATGGTTCAACGATAAGGACGAAACCGATTCGCCGAGCTTCGATTGGTGGCAGAGATCGTTGCATCCCAAATCGGCGTGATCGATGTTCGTCCGTTTTGATACGATCGTATGGCAAAGCGAGTAATAAGTAGCATATATGCAAATGGAAAAAGTAAACGACAACCGCAAAGAGCATCATCATACATCTTCAATATGCCACCACTCTATCATCAACGTTTTGCTGAGCATGGTTTGGTCAGTGAAAACGTCCATCTCACGAGGCATCAACCAATCAGCCGCAGGCATACACGTAACGACTAAGAAAGATAACATCTCCCTTTTCGAAGAGTACAATACCATTCTTAATCACACGCCGTACATACTTTAAGAGCGTATATAATGCATTATTGAACAGTGGTAAACAGTGGAAAACACATGCGCATCATCAGCATCATCAGATTCGGTATCACAATCTTACCAGTCGAAATACTTGCGATTTGTAATTGTTTAAGAGATATGCTACTATAATAGCGGTAAATATTCTAAAAAAGAAAAAAACACAAAAAAATGATAAAACTTAAAAATCTCTACAAAAAGAAACGAAATCCTCTGTTCAATTCTTATTTTTATGCTTGAATGCAACAAAACTTTTAAAATGAAATCATCCAAGAAGTCAACTAGAGATAGAGAAGAGCCATTGAAAACTACCACCAGCGTGAAGACAGCAGAAAACAGCACGATTTGTATAAGAGACGAAATCGACCATGAGGTAAAGACGAAAGATTAGATCAGAAAACACCACGTCCTGTAAGAAGACGTTCATCAACATACGATGGCATGTCCCGAGTTAGAAAGAGAGAGAGAAGACTTCTACTACGAGGATGTGTTTCAGGTGGCCAACAATAATGAGCAGAATAATGATAACACAACGATTAACAGAAGAAATGTAAGCTCTACGGTGTTGTAGCCAAATTAAGAAACTCCAAGCTTCGCACTCTAGTAGAAATCGAGCAAACTAGGCTCCCGTTCTCCAATGGAAGTAGTTTGTGTTTTCGGTTTTTTCAATTTCGAATTACTGTGCTTCTGTTGTTCTTCGTTTTCATAGGCTCTGCCCACAAGTCAGTACTTATAAAATAGTTTCGCAAGAAAATGTGTACACCGATTAGCGACAAAATAATCAACCCTTCCTGGCACAGTTCTAAACATTTATTAGTTTTAAGATTTGCTGTAATTTGTCTAGCCTAATAATGGCAATTGATGATAATTTCATATTTGTTTACTTTGCGATTCGATTAGATAGATTCACACACCGAAGATGGTATTGTAATGCTTTAGTTCGTAGCAAATCCAGCAAGCAACAAGCTTAACGAATGCAGAGCAAAATCTGTACGAACACTGCAATGGAAGTTTTGCTTTTCCGGAACGGTACTCTAGGTAGAGAGGAGATCTACGTGATCGTGCGTGACACTTGTGATTTAGACGCACCGCGAGAGTGTTGCTCGTTAAAAGTGAGCCGAAGCGTCAGCACGAGCCACACGGATTCGTTCATGGAATGCGAAGGGTTTGCGAAGTAACGCGACGCGATAAAGGGAATGTATGTCGAGGCAATTGCAACGAGGGAGAAAGTAACCAGGAATCAAAAGCAGAAGTCTTATGCGTTTCGTGTTGAGGCTGAAAAGAACGAATGAGACAAACCCGTTATTGTTCTCGTTGTTTACTTTCTCCCAACTTTATATGTTGTTAAAGGGCTAAGTTGAGGGTGTACCGTATGTAAACTCGATAATATTCTTACTGTTTTTATCTACTAATTCAGAACACATAACTAAGAGCTTTTAAAAATACACACATCTATCTTTTATATTGTAACCGGTTAAGTTTCTATTCTGCATACGAACAATTTTTCGCAGGTGCGTGGTCTGGTTTTACGACGAATAAGAATTCAACAGAGGTATTACTCACCTAATGATTAGAAAAGGAATAGTTTCATATACAAATTGCTTCCAGTTAAACCTAAATTCTCCATATTCACACAGAGATCACAGGGGTCTCATCCTATATTTAACATTTTGGTTTGATGCTCATATTTTATTCAGTTCTCCTCATCCTTTAGCCATTTTTATTATGTTGATACTGTTTCGTAAATGTTTTCAAATTGAAGGGCCTTTGTCAGAGACCTGATAGAAATTATTTCTCTGTGAAGCTTTTTTTTTTTTTTGAAAAGCACCGCTTTAGTTTGTATTTCACGATCTATTATTATCCCACTACGCACCTTGGATTTAATGTTTATAAACACCGCGCTTATCAGATATAAAAGAGATAAAACTACAAACCCGTACTTTTCCGACAATCGAGCCGTCAGAGTATGTCCGAAATGGCTTGTGGCTTACTTTAAAGCAATCCGAAACACCGTGGAACAGGCTCGTTGTGAATGGGTAAATTATTCTTTCCGACCGCTTCTTCAAAATTATGTAAACTCACCGTTGAATAATATTCAAGTATTTTACAAACCTAACATGTCATTTGCAGCGTTCGGAATTCAAAATCACAATTCATTGCGTGCGATCGGAAGGGTTGTGTTCACTTCACTGGCGGATTAAATATAAAATAGATTCGTTTGTTTATAACATTAGTCTTTGGAATTCAAAACCAATTTAACGGTTTCATGATTGCAAATGCAGTCCTTCTTAATTGCTCTATATTTAATCGTTATTTTCTCATCAACGTTTTTACCACAATGTTTTGTGGTATCATTTACATCGAATTCATAATTAATTGCCCTGGTCCATTAGTATTACGTTGTATTTAGGTATTAAGCATGCAGCTTCTCAACGTTCTGATTGAAATTGCCAGAAAATTAACATGTGTAGTTTGCGGTGCTGACCATTTAGAGCAAAAGCAATTCCTCACTTAAAGGCAGTTCATATTTAGACCGTTCCATTAAAGTGTTGATTCACACGATAATAAAACTTTCAGTATTACAATTGAGAGGGCCCACCGAACCATCGACTGGCGAAGGAATGGCTTATACCGATGGCAACACTTATCGTCTTCGGCGATCATATTCGGCGTGAGTGTTTTCCCTCCAGGCAATTTGTTCCGACATAAGACTTACGGCTTATATCAGGGCGACATTCCAGGCAGTAAAAGATATGGGCCATGAAACGTGAGAGAGTGTAGATTGCAATGATGTGATTAAATCGATACCAGTACCAGATTAACCGATACCGGTAGGTGCGCGATGGCGAAGATCGCAATCGCGCCAGGGGCGTGGGGCGTTGTGCGTCAGCTCCAAGGCAGAGTTGTACTTTGAGGTTTCGGAAACAAAAGGACTCTTTACTCGGTGCAAGCAAATACCTTCTTCTTCAGCTTTTGATGTGGAATATTTGTTGGAATTTTTCCAAATTACTCTCAGTTCTTTAAAGTGGCTGAACCAGGATTTTAGTATGAGTATAAATCTTCATTGCTTTTAAAAATCACTTCCACGGCTTGGAGAGCAAAGTTTCGATCGTGAAGAAAGTCCATGGTTGTCCACCGAGCAGCTATTAAAGCGTCAGCAGCCCTTTCGAAATTGACCGCTACGGGGGCGAAGAATAATTTATTATTTACGCCCGATAAGATTGTTATCGAAGCAAAGACTGATCGCCAGCTTAACCGACACGGACCGACAGCGAGCCGTGTCGGACCAGAGTAGTCTTGCTATCAACTCGTGAGTGGGATCAATCATCCAGGTACACGAAGTCCCTGTGATTCACTTGACACGGGGTCAAACAATTGCGCGGAATACTTCGTTAGGACTAGTTAGTTTTTAAGTCATCGATCAATATTCATAAGAAGGACCTAATTTTAATATTTTAAATCCTGGATTAACTTACAATCAGTAGTACCTGGACTCCCCACACACAATGAAATGTCCCCTTTGGGCGGTTTTACAATGGATTGAACTGAACTGATATTTACGTTGTAATTAAACTGAGTAGTCTGCTCAGTTATTAAGTTTCTAATATTTTTTCATCTTCTCTAATTAATATGTATGACATACGGTGCAAAGATTGGTAGTATCCTTAGGGTTTTAAATGGCACTCATCGAAAAAGCGATTAAGCTTATCAAACGGAATTGTGGCGCTTACGACGAATGTTTAATCTTATAGCAGGAGTGTACAAGTATGTTATTGCATAACATAATGCACGGATGCGATAACCGTTCGCTATCTTTCCGATGAGTCTGGATACCATCGGTAGGTGCATTATGTCACTACGAAATGCTATTGTCTGACGGTGTTTGAATGCATCACAAATTCGAGATCCGACATTACGATGTTTCAAATGAAATTCCCAAAACTGGATTTCCTAAATAGGATTACTGGCCAAGCCTTTTCAACAGAACGGTGCGTACAATGATGAATGTACCCAGGCTAGCCATTCCCTGGAATCATAAGATGATAGGCATATTCATGAAATAGTGATAATAGAACAAAGGTAACAATTGCCAAAAAAAA
>NC_071286.1:51918267-51999556 GCF_943735745.2 Anopheles bellator
TCGCTGGGGCTTCATCTACACGGCCTATGCACTCTGTGGCGTTGGAGTTCTTATGCTGGGATTGTCCTTTTATGCCGCCTTTTTTGTGTGGAAGGACTAGCAAGACCATTCCTCCAGAGCAACTATAGGGTAATAAGATAGCTTTGTTCTCTCCGTCACAATC
The DNA here is from genome assembly GCF_943735745.2 of Anopheles bellator. Lineage (NCBI taxonomy): Eukaryota > Metazoa > Arthropoda > Insecta > Diptera > Culicidae > Anopheles > Anopheles bellator. The sequence continues at coordinate 51,918,431 of NC_071286.1, forward strand.
TTGCCCAATGTCGATAAAATCTGTCCGTAAAACAATAGGTTACGCAGCAAATGGAATGTAATCCGTGTGTTCTCGAAAACAACCGATAAATTCTTGGACCCACTTTCTTTTAAGTCGCACCACGCTATACTAGCAATAAATTTTTATGGAACCTTCATCAAAACACCCGTACAGAAATTATTCCACCGATACTATCATCTGAATGAATTGATTCTTCCCGTTGGCGTTATTTGTTATGAAACATTTGAAAATAATTAACGGTCTCTGCAAAGATTTGAACTACTCGAATACAGCAACAGCTCGATTTCCCAGTGTTAGTTGATAGAACTTTAAACTAATATTCGATATCTTGTAAGGGCGATTTCAAAAGAAAATATACAAAAGGAGAGAGCGATAGAAAGTTCTATACAGTTTTTTTTGCCTATAACTGCATCTTATAGGGGATGATTTTCGTCCACGTGGTTCGGACTTGCTCTGAACGGTTCGCGTTATGCGCTGTCAAAAGTAACGCCGATATAACGTCTTCAGTCGCTCCAACTGTCACCTGATTTTCCTACTCGGGAAACTTTGAATGTGTCACGGCGAGCTGTCGTCGCTGGCTTTGTTTTCATTCGCTCCGTTGTGTCGGTTGTTGTAGCGGCTTCGAGATCGAGTGTCCCCAAACGAGAATCAGCTGCAGATAAAGGTATTGGCAGACTTTATTCATCCATCCCAACTTGCGAACGCTAGGTGCGTAGTCGCAGGACTATCGTTTTGGGTAAAAAGTGCGCTCCGTGATTTCCTTAAACTTCCAAAAAGACCCCGAGAATGATTCATTTCTTATCAACCAACCTTCCTTTACATGCTAGGTGCAAGGTTTTGCAAACAGTGTGCTCCCCACCACAAGAAATGACTCATGAGTTTCATGTACAAATAACCACAACCATTACGGAGATCGTTACGTAGCTGGGGACTGCGCATGGTTCCATGGTCAGTTTCGGTTCAGTAACGGTGATCAGTTTGTATAAAAGCGACGATCGTAGCGGGGAATTGCAATTCGAACTTTCCCGATGCGCAGTACGTTGTTATCTGGAATGAGTCGCTACTGCTCCGCGAGGCAATCACTTCCACCACATGCACAGAACAAGTGGGCTGTCGGGTGCCACCATTCACACGTCTCTCCAGGGTCGTCTGGCAATGCCAACGAATCCGTTGCATCACGCAAAGGCACCAACCGGCACCAGCCACTAGGGGCTGTCGTTGGCCTCCGCAAGTGTACAACTTTCATCGCCAACGAACCGAATGGTCTGGTTCCGTTCGGCACCCAACTTTATGAATCAACGGTGCAAAGGTCTCTGGCTGAATTGGCCGGTTTTGCAGATGTTTTCCCTTTCCTTGGCCCCAGCCTTCAACCTTGATGTCGCTGCTGATGACGAACTGATTACATGACCGCAAACACACTGTATTGGAGGTGTAAAGCGATTTGTATGTGATCGTCAGCGGATCATAATGCGATTACTCACGCGTTACATGACTTGCGTCAGTAGATTAGGTTGTTTGCAGTTTTGTTGTACAGCGATCGCATCCACACGCCAAAGCTGTGGCGGACATAGTGCTGTCCCTTGACCTGCCCAACATCCCCAATGGCTTGCATACGTTTCACGCCTCGATGCTGTTATCGGAGGACATTCTACGAGAGCCAATCGTCTCAACACAGCAGCAAACCGTCCCCTAGTGGCAAGTCTTTGCGATAACCACTTTGTGGGACAAGTTTCGAAGAAATTTTGTGCAAAACCCGTCGCAAGCGTTAGCAGAGTGTGCGCTATAGCAACGTAGCAAGCGTGGTCATAACGAGTCGATACCGAAACTAATTCAATTAGAAGTAGTTCGAGACGGCACTATTTTTGGATTCCACCCTCCAACGGCCATACCATAACAATCAAATATCTAAGCGTTTTTTAACCTTCCCTTTTTACAGTATGCTGCTGGATTGATGAAACGTTCAAACAGCATTAGTAATGCTCTAACTATTCTGCCAAAAGTCTCCAATCCGAACGGAATTCAACGCAATACGGGAAACGGCCGCAAAAATGTGTTCATCATGCTCGAACATGCAGAAGAAGTTGGTATCGCTAGGGTTCTCGGCCTTTCTGATTCTGTTCGCCATCACCCTCGGTGTCCTCTGGCCGTCCATGTCCACCAAAGTGCTGCATGATGTGAGAATGGTGCCGGACTCGGCAATGAATGTGCTATGATCGATACTGCCTTTTTGTCTGCAGAAACTGGTGGTCAAAACTGGCTCGAGCAACTACAACAATTGGATCAGAACTCCTATCCCGATGTACCTCGAGGTATACTTCTTCAACTGGAGTAACGCGCACCTGCACGCCGACGCATCGGTGAAACCACACTTTACCGAAATGGGACCGTACACCTTTAGTGAGGTGCACGAACGCGTAAACCTGGTGTGGAACACTAACAACACCGTGACGTACAACCAGCGGCGCACGTGGCATTTTGTACCGCAGCTTTCGAACGGTTCGCTGGACGATTTGGTAACGAATCTGAACGTGATATCACTGGTAAGGTTGGGTGCCTCCGACAGCTGTGAGGCATTAAAATGTGTCCACTTTTGTTTTCACCATAGAATGTAGCCTACCTTATGCGAGACGTAAAGTTTCCCCTGGACATCCCGGTGAAAACGATACTGGAAACGCACGGATCTTTCTTGTGGAAAAACAAAACCGTCCGCGAGCTTCTGTTCGACGGTGTTGACGATCCGCTACTGGATTTGATCCGAACGTTACCGGACATCAGGTCGAAAGTACCGTTCGATCGATTCGGCTGGTTCTATGGACGCAACCTGAGCGAAACTTTCGATGGTTCCTTCACGATGCGTACGGGTGCCGATGATATTGAGAGTACGGGCTTGCTGACCCAGTGGAACGGAGCGCCACGAACTGGCATGTACCGCGGGCGATGTGGAGCAGTTTACGGCACCTCCGGTGAACTGTGGCCAGCGAACGCTGAAACACCATCGAACATTACGCTCTTTCCTTCGGATATATGTCGCTCGGTTACGCTGCAAAAAAGCGAGGCGGTCTCACTGTACAACGTGCAGGGTGTAAAGTACATCGGAGACGGTCGCGTGTTCGACAATGGTGTCACGTATCCGGATGCAGCCTGTTGGTGTAATGCCGATCCGCAGCAATGTCCCGATCTTAAACCGGGTATATTCAATGCATCGGCCTGCAAGTATGGTTCGCCAACGTTCGTGTCTTTCCCACACTTTTACCTCGCCGACGAAAGCTTCCAAACGGCGGTGGACGGTATGCGGCCCAATAGGACTGTGCACGAGTTTTACATGGCGATCGAGACGAAAACCGGCATTCCGCTGGACGTTCGCGCTCAGCTGCAAATCAACGAGCACCTGCAGCCGATCAAAGCGTTCAGGTAAATGGACACCGCCGTAAAGGGCGATCGGGGAAAAATCATTCACTTTTCTCTCTGTTATGACCCCTTCTAGTATGTATAAAAATTCTCCGGATGTAATGGTACCCATGCTATGGTTCCGACAACGTGCCACGTTGACACAGGAGCTTGCCGAACAAGCTAAGGTAAAGGCGGTCAGCGAAACGCAACATCACAGGGACATCGTTGATTAATCGTAACCATTTCCATGCTTTCTTCTCACTTGCAGCTGGCCCTTGCTCTACCTACACTGGGCATCTATGTGGCCTTTTTCTTCGGCTCCATTGGCGTCATCATGGGGTGCGTGTTCCTATACATGGCTATCAGGAAATGGTCCCCAGGTACGGACATTGTTCCGTATGAAGAGCTTGTCAACTAAGCGACATTGAAGCTTACGCGTCGCCAGCACCGTCCGTTGGTGTGCTGTCTAACGAGTGCCTTACCGTGATATCAATAACCCGGGCATAACGATGCAAGAAGGGGCTTCTTTGTATTCTTTCTCTATCGGTTGTAAAATTGATAATAATTCGCAAAACCTTTTTAGGACACTTTATTTTCTACATTCCTAGCCCATACCGATTGATGGGATTATAGTTTAATCTTGCCTTTATTTTCTTCACGAAAAAGTGCCAAAACAAAAACATATGCAAAGATGTGTTCAACAAGTTCGAAGCAGCGTGTAAATGGGTTAGCGTTTTTGGCAATCGATGTTCTTTTATTACTTTTAACACAATCAAACATGAGCCACGCTACGTGGTCAAGGGAACACTGCTCAATGCGCATCAATTTTGTTTCTTTAGTCAGCCGGAAAGAACTAACTCAAGTAGGTCCGGATGTTTGAAAAGGTCAACCACAAACTAAAACAGATATAAATTGTTTTAGTTTGCGGTTCGCTGCAAAGCAATCAAGTTGAAGAAAAAATACTACATTTTATCAACATATCCAAAGAGACAAATTATTTTATTTGGTTTATGATGTTTTTGTAATGTAATAGGTAGAAGTAATAAAATTAATTGAATGAACCTCGCTGTTTGTACGACTTTTTTGTATTTCTTGCTGCGTTTCAGGTTTTATCGCTGTTTTATCATCAAAATGTTCTATACATATTTGGTTGGACGCATTCACATTGTGATCCGTTATCAGTGTGATCTAACAACCATTGAATCTTTTTAAGGAAAGGAAATAAGAAATAAGGAAAATGCATTTAATATGAGACTTATCTTAAGAGGTGGGACTTATCATCATCATCATTATATTATTTTATACCTCTCCCTAGCCCGTCTGTAGATCATCTGTCTGCACTGCACCGATTGATTTCATTATCAATGGTACTTAATGATCGAATCGAAACATGGAATTTCACCATATCGTCCATAAATAAGTTGGACTGAACAGTCCAAGCCCTGTCCACTTTTCCATACATAGCTTTACAATGAGTATAACAAAAACCCTATTATCTACATTGTGGTCCATTTACCATTTCAAAGCAGTTCCTACGTATGATCACAAGAATCGTGTGTATGTTATGGGTGATTGCGGACGTCATCGTTTAGAGCAAGGGCTTTTAAACAAATATTAAAGTTCACGGTCAGCGAGCTTACCTGTTGACTCAGGTGGATTGTGCCCTTGACTGTCGTCTTAAGAGAACGTAAATACACAAGAAGAGTCGAAGCTGTCGAATAATTCGAAGCAGGAAACCATACGTGCGCACCATGACAAAGACCAAGGAAAGCGGACGGTAGTGTCTACAAGTCCAATAGACTCGATCTAATCTACGAGCCTGCGAGGAAATGTCGCCGAACGGTCATCCAGGTCACGTGTTTCCGTTGACCGTTCTTAGAACAGAATACACTCGACGGAAATCAATGTGCAACACATTAACTTAATTGAGCTGAGAATCATGTGTATTCGGTGAACGTAAACGTCCCTTTTATCACTTTATCTTTAATTACATACTATAATTCTTAAAGCTTTTGGAAAAAGAAAACACAAGTCCTGGGATTCGTTAATATTCAGTGTTACCGCACACCAGGCGCCTCCATTAATAAGGATCGATTGAAAAGGATTTTTTTCTACTGCAAACTGGGTGATTTTTCCCGTTTCTTTCAGCAGACCTTCAGAACCGAAGGTTACAATAATATTCAGTATTTACCAGTTTGTAGTCCACAAACCAAAATCCTTTCGCATCCCATAAAACCGATGCTACCACTGTCTTGGCCGATTTCTCGAAACGAACCCGTTTCGGAGCCGAAGAACCAGTTCCGTACCACGTCTTAGCCGCTTGTTTTGACTCAGGATTATGTCCCAATCCATAGCGATGAGTCGACGCACAAACGCCTGTTTGTCCTTTCGACAACCCCAGTAGAGAGTGAGAAATGCTGTTTTTCGGATTAGTTCCGTTTGCTATTATGTTAAGAATATTAATAATATTAGGAGACAGCGTCGAGGTATAAGGGAGAAAAAGCTAACGAGGATCATTTTCATATTTTTCACGAGGGAAAGAACACATAAAAAACTTCGTATGCAAACCAAGAATCCAGAACCGTCGGTCACCCTGGACTTTCGCCGTCACAATCAATGGCCGCTGGGCGTATCGATCGCCCATAGGTACGGACGAACTCGTAATTGGATCAGAAGAACGGTGTGCGACGCAACCAGCGTGCAGATAGTAACCGCGAGGGCATATAAATGCAGCTAAACCGTGGTCAGCTAATTCAGTTTGCGTTTAACAACGGAAACGGCGGTTGTCATCTATCTGCTGGTGGCGGAAACGAATCTCATACATTGGAAAACTAAAAAAATTAATCATTCAAAAAAGCACCTTGTCCTCGAAGTTTGAACAGTGAACAACGTACACGCCCCGCGAAACTTTCCGAAACAAAACCAGCTCCATAAAACAAAAAATAAAATTGGTGTACCGCAGTGGTAACGATTTTGAAGCATAACCTCAACTACAGCAACATACCAAGTGAAGTTGTGTAACTTTTACGTTGCAAACGTTTACATCTGGTGATAAGCAACATAACACAACAGCAACATGGTCTACAACTTCAAAGTCTTCAAGAAGTGCGCCCCGAATGGAAAGGTCACGCTTTACATGGGCAAGCGTGATTTCGTAGATCACGTTTCCGGTGTCGAACCGATCGGTGTGTATTGTAAAAGTCACGGCGGAGCTCATAAAATCAGAAAGATGATGTTAGCTTTCTCTCTGCTCTTCAGAGCAGATTACGACAAGTTTGTTCAGATTATGCATAACGAATCTCCGATCGTTTTCCCAGTGCCATCGTAGACAAAGAAAATAAGAAAGATTTAGATCGAATTCCTAATGCATAACGTGGCACGTTCATGTTCACCATAATAAGCAGTAACAGTATGTTTTACGAATTAGAAAACCAATAGTTAAGTGAGCATTTTTTTACCAACACCCAGTTGTTTTAATCAAAGGTGTCCTTTCGGTCTTCAAGAAGTTTGGCTTTACTCTTCAGGCATTATTCTTTCTCAACCCTTTTTCGCGTTTATTTTTTGAATACTTTCTCCACCAGATGGTATCATCGTCCTGGACGATGAATACATTCGTGATAATCGCAAGATCTACGGCCAGGTGGTCTGTAGTTTCCGTTATGGACGCGAGGAAGACGAGGTGATGGGCCTGAACTTCCAGAAGGAACTGTTCCTCGCGTCGGAACAGATCTATCCGCGGCCGGAGAAGTCGGACAAGGAGCAGACTAAGCTGCAGGAGCGACTGCTGAAGAAGCTCGGCCCCAACGCGATACCGTTCACGTTCAACATCTCGCCGAACGCCCCATCATCGGTGACGCTCCAGCAGGGCGAGGACGACAACGGCGATCCGTGCGGTGTATCGTATTACGTGAAGATCTACGCCGGCGAGTCGGAAACCGATCGTACCCATCGTCGCAGCACGGTCACGCTCGGCATCCGGAAGATCCAGTTTGCGCCGACGAAACAGGGCCAGCAGCCGTGCACGGTGGTGCGCAAGGACTTTATGCTCAGCCCTGGGGAGCTGGAGCTAGAGGTGACGCTCGACAAGCAACTGTATCTGCACGGTGAACGAATAGGCGTCAACATCTGCATACGCAACAACTCGAACAAGATGGTCAAAAAGATCAAGGCCATGATCCAGCAGGGGGTCGATGTGGTGCTCTTCCAGAACGGCAGCTACCGCAACACGGTGGCTTCGCTGGAGACTAGCGAAGGATGCCCCATTCAGCCCGGCTCCAGCCTGTCGAAGGTGATGTATCTCACACCGTTGCTGTCTAGCAATAAGCAGCGCCGCGGTGTTGCTCTCGATGGGCAAATCAAGCGCCAAGAGCAATGTATGGCCTCAACTACTCTGTAAGTGTAAACACCCAACGGTTCGACCAAGGTTACAATCGCTAACGCGTGCCCACCCGTTCTACCACCTCCAACAGTTTGGCTCAACCGGATCAACGTGACGCCTTCGGAATCATCATTTCCTACGCGGTGAAGGTTAAGCTCTTCCTTGGCGCCCTGGGTGGTGAGCTTTCGGCCGAGCTACCGTTCGTACTGATGCACCCGAAGGTAGGCACTTCTTTCCCTGCAAAGGCACCGTAGCTAATCGATGTCGATCCTTCCATTGCTACAGCCCGGTACTAAGGCGAAGGTCATCCACGCGGACAGCCAGGCAGACGTCGAGACTTTCCGGCAGGACACCGTCGATTATCAGGCTTCGGTCGATTTTGAATGAACGGCAAACTAGCGAGAAGCCCCAACGGCAACGACGATGACAACAACGACCACAAACACATAACTACTCTTCCGAATATCCTAGAAACATTATCCTGCGCACCTTCGCTAGTATCGTGCATTCCTGTCCTGATGATCATTTGATGCAAAGTGATGAGAATGATCACTAGCGAACGAACGAATATAGCGAACGAGAGAGCGAGAGTGGGAGAAAGAATAATGGCCACAGGACACACATGGCGCCGGTTTCAGTTACAGGACGAGTTGATGAAATTATCCGTTATCGAAGCTGGGAATCTACCAATGCTGCGCGCAAGGGCTTTGACTTCCTAACCGACCGACGCATATTAATTTCAACACGTAATCGGTACCTCCGCATCAATTCTGGTATCACCTTGAAGCCTCTGAAGCAAAATTGGCAGTCGTAGAAAACAGGGAACGATTAAATAAACCGTTACGGAACAATGCTATTGGCCGACAACACAGTCTGAACTTACTTTTGATTGTTCGTATCATTCGACAGACACCTGGTTTATTTCATAAAGCTGGGTAGACTTTACTCGACATATTTTGACCAAAAAGATGACATTGACCTCGAACAAACGGTAACGAACGGAGAAACAGTTATCTAATGCAAAGGGGGTTCTGATATAAGTTCACCACTTGATTACGCAATGTAATCTATAAGAAAGCAATTTTTATGATTAACTCAAATGAGAATACGATAGAAACCTTGTTACATAAACGGGGAAACTTGGCTTTAGTTCGGGATACTTACGCCCTGAACAATCACGGACGGATCGATGTAATTAAATGACGCACTCATAACGTCCGCTCGTGATGGTCACTGATTCCGCTTTTAAAGGAGAAGGTTCAAGGAGTCCTCCTCGTTGCTTCTTACGCTGCAACCTTTTCTGGCAGCCATCGACGTACTTTTTTATTCTCAGTAGTCGATGCAGTCCTGCATTGTTCCCTGATGTTATAACAGGATGTTCCGTGTTGTTATAATTGCCTGATTAAAGGAGAAGTACAATTTCTATAGAACGAGAAGTAATTAAGAAAAAGCTTCATTCACTATGAATTTATTGGCTAAACCAACATTTCCTTCAGAACAGCTTGGAAAGTTGCAACTTCTTCTTATTTGGCAAAAACCGCTTCGCCTGGACCAGAGACAATGTTAATCTCTGTAACGGTTCGTTTTTACTATGGCCGTTTATGTTCGTTCTATGGCCGGGGCTGCGTAACAACCGGTCCCGGGATTCCAACCCAGGCCAGCTGCGTAGCAACGGCGATCGTTAGCGACTGCTCTATCGACGGTGCCAACATACTGTAGTGAACAATATCTTTGTTCAATCCAAGTAAACTTGGTTGGAAGTTAAAAGCACAGGCAGTATCTAAGAAAAGCTCATTCTACTTTCGGAGAGCCAAGCAGTAAGGTCGTCACTCTCGCCGCTCTAGTGAATCTTCATTTTAAACCGTCAATTCACCGAAATACGAAAAAGTTGCTAATCCTCAACATTTCCGTTCTCCTGTGCAAGCACATAAGCAAGCGAAATGCGTGAAATCGTGCACATTCAAGCAGGACAGTGCGGAAATCAGATTGGAGCCAAGTTCTGGGAAATAATCTCGAACGAACACGGTATCGATGCTACGGGTCATTACGCTGGCGACTGTGATCTACAGCTTGAGCGCATAAACGTGTACTACAATACAGCTGGCGATGGCAAGTATGTACCTCGTGCGATCTTAGTTGATCTCGAGCCCGGCACTATGGACTCCGTTCGTTCGGGACCATTCGGGCAGCTATTCCGCCCGGACAACTTTTCATTTGGTCAATCCGGCGCCGGCAACAATTGGGCTAAGGGCCATTACACCGAAGGAGCTGAACTGGTTGATTCTGTGATGGATGTGGTGCGCAAAGAAGCGGAAGGCTGCGATTATCTACAGGGGTTCCAGTTAACTCATTCGCTGGGTGGTGGAACGGGTTCAGGAATGGGGACGCTGCTAATTTCAAAAATTCGCGAGGAGTACCCGGATCGTATCATGAACACCTTCTCGGTCTTTCCATCACCAAAGGTGTCCGATACGGTGGTCGAACCTTACAATGCTACCCTCAGCGTGCACCAGCTGGTTGAGAACACCGACGAAAGCTACTGCATTGACAACGAGGCACTGTACGATATCTGTTTTCGAACATTGAAACTTACCACACCGACCTATGGCGATTTGAACCATCTAGTTTCGGCCGCCATGTCCGGTGTAACTACGTGCCTTCGTTTCCCCGGTCAGCTAAATGCTGATCTTCGAAAGCTTGCCGTCAATATGGTGCCTTTCCCGCGGCTACACTTTTTTATCACCGGTTTTGCACCCCTGACATCCCGTGGTGCCCAACAGTATCGTGCTCTAACCGTTCCGGAATTGACTCAGCAGATGTTCGACGCGAAAAACATGATGGCCGCTTGCGATCCACGCCATGGTCGGTATCTGACCGTGGCCGCTATTTTCCGCGGTCGTATGTCGATGAAAGAAGTTGACGAGCAAATGATGAACGTCCAGAATAAAAACAGTAGCTACTTTGTTGAGTGGATCCCGAATAACGTGAAGACGGCGGTTTGCGACATTCCGCCACGTGGCCTGAAGATGTCGTCAACATTCATTGGTAACTCCACGTCGATTCAGGAAATATTCAAACGTATTGGCGAACAGTTTACGGCCATGTTTCGACGCAAGGCGTTCCTGCACTGGTACACGGGAGAGGGCATGGACGAGATGGAGTTTACCGAGGCCGAGAGTAACATGAACGATCTCGTGTCCGAATATCAGCAGTATCAAGAAGCGACGGCCGATGATGAAGGAGAAATGGACGAAGAGGAGGAAGCAGCTGAGGATTAATTCTTTTTCTTTGTGTTGATTTCTAATAAATTTCCCTTGTGTTGATCAGGTACTTAAATGTTGTGTGAATTTACAACAGTAGTTTCATATCTATATGCCTCGGCTTCTTTCTTCGATAAACAATAAGTTTCGTCGGGTGGTAATACGTATTGAAGTATCCTCACGGATTAATCGTATGGAAAAGGCCTACCGTACCATTCTGTCCTTGTTGACCGTGTGTACCGTGATTAACCCTATTATTTACCACCTTCAAATCGATCACGAACTTCCCGAGAAGATTCTAAGTTGTCTTTTAAAAGTGTGTAAGCAAATCGTGACGAAAAGATAAAGATACTGTTTAATTTCTTAATCTTTTCTCGCGAGAGCAAGAAATAATCGTGTTTCATAAGGTCCATTCACATCGACTCGCTCTACCAGCGGAGGCGGAATTATCAAACTAGCCCTTAACGTAAAATATGGTCATAGATAATAACAACAAATTGATTTTTGATTAAGGAAATTAAAACATGAGCGAAGAACCGCACACGACTCATCTTTGAAGCCCATTTTTATTTCTTTTCATCAAAGAAAATACTTCCGTTCCATTGCTAAAAGAATTGAAGATTTATACCTACTGCCGTGCTTTTTCTTCCGTTGCGATCTCCAGCCGTCGTTAATTGTTAAAATTATTTCAAAACCTCATTTTTGAGGGTACGAGTTCTTTTCTAGAAAAAAGACCCACATTTCGTAATGTTGTTTCGAACACTTTTTGCTCTAGATTCATGGATCTTACCTTTATTGCAATGACTTAGTTTGTCCACGGTAGACAGTAAAACCATTTCCTCATTTACTGTATGTCTTTTTTACTTGCACCGCTTTTGCTATCGCTACTATCTTAACGTACACCGAACTGTGGTCGTTCGTTCCTGTCGCAGGATTCTTTCACTCTTCTCTGTCCAGTCTGTTTCAGTACTTGTTCTGTGCAGTTCCAAGTGACACCCTCAATATCATGCAGGGAGCGCGTTTGGTTTACGGACAATACTTTATTTTAATGTTCTGTCGAAGTGCTCCATTCTGGCGGCCAGTATTTTTCACTAAGCTAGATTTTTTCCACATATTTCTTTCTTCCGGCTCATTTCTTCCCGCCAAACATCAAACAGAAGGTTCGTTACCACACAAGATGACTTTGCCGTGCCTGCTGCTGTCTGTATTATTTTAATTCATTTTTTTATAATATTCTATATGTTAATTGTATATTTTGGTATTAGGATGATTCAGCACTGTCTGCCCGTCCCGTCCGTCTTGTTTTTTGTATTCATGATCGTTACTAAACTTTTACGGTTCGTTTGTCAATTCGTCAGTTTAGCTAGCAACACCCCCGTTTGGTGGGTGCTGACGCATTGATTCTTTTTCATCAATCTGCTTAAATTAGGGTGCCTTAACGGTACATGGATGAAAAGTAGCAAAGAATATATGTTTATATTCGTAATAAGAATTGTGATTGATAATGACGATCACGCTCAGTGTACGTTTTGCGTTTTTTTGCTTCCTTCACACGTTAATAAGGTTACGCCGTAAAGAAAAGATGTCATCTGACTGTATACGATGGGAAGCAGAGGTTTCACTAAAACTGTGTCGCTTAGATATCGCTATCGTAAATATCTTTCATTCTGTTTTTGATGGTAAAAAAATCATAGACAGGCTGACGGTTTGCTGGACGTCGAAGTCATTGGATGCCTCACATGGAATGGTTGAAACATTTCTAAAATTGCACAAAATTCGTTAACGCTCGCATTGCACCCGTATAAAACGGATCCGTTCCCCTGGCGCCATCATACTCAATGGAATCATAAATGGAACTCAAATACCCAATTGTTACGTTCGGACGAACAATAACAATGTACATATCAAACCCAAAATGTTACATTTTGATCATTTCGCGCAACCGTTTTAATGAATATTCGCTCACCAAATCATTGCATCATTCCATTGTTTCACCGAACCCTTTGACTATCGGTAACAGACTATAAGCGGGTATGAAGCCACCTATGCTTCTGCATCGTGATCCATTTTCGTTTTGCTAAATTAACATTGCACCAATGTTGTTTCGCTATTTCAATTGGAACTGTTTCCTCGACATCGAAGGCAAATAGAAATTCGTTTCTTATATTGATATTCTGGCCCGCCTGGAACCATGCTTATTGGTTGCGTTGCGTAAGATGACAGTGTTTGTTATGCTTTCACCAATTCTACATCCACTCTCTCATGCACGGCATCTTCCGCCACACGAGTTGTTCATCAAAAAATTAGTGCCAAACTTTCGTTAGATTCTACCTTACTATTCTCTAGATGATACTTATCAAATAGATGATGATCGTGAGATAACGGGGCTGCTAATCCATATCATTATCGGAAGATATTGTTACGCATATCGTCGCAAGTCCCAATATACACATACCCTCACATCGAGCGGCGATCAGCTAGACTCTAATTATTCGTTCGATTTTTTGTTTCCTAATCCTTATGATCGGCGTCGATTATTCGTCTAATATCAAACACCGTCATACATTTGTTTTGCATAACACAAAAGACAACACCAAAGACGGACGGGAAAGATGTTCCAAACGACAAACAATACAATGGAACACATAGCTGACAGAAATTGTCCTTCGAGCCGTCGTAGCGGGTAGAGTGTTGGACAAAGAAGTGATCGTCGTTACGCTCGATCGCAAAATATTTCTGGAAGATTGAGAAAGATCACCTAAGCAAACCACAGCGGGAAATACATGCATAAAAACACACACATACACGCATCATGTTACATCACGACAGAAGCTTCCCATCTCACCACTGTGCAGCGCATTAATGGTTGGGTTTCGTCCAAAAGGTTACATGGTTTGGTTGATATAAAAGTAGGAAGTATCAAAATGACTAATTCCATCACATGTGCTACCTTGTATAAAATTCTCAGACCATCGCTCCCAAAGTTGTGCACATTTTGTATGCTGCGTTTAACGTATTTTACCTCTTGCCTAAGTTCCACCCGGCTGTGCTTGGCCCTTCCCGACGATTTAGTTATGTTGCGTTTTATTTACTACTTTTTTTGTTTTGTTTTGTTTTGTTTTAGATACATCACTCCGGATCGACAGTGGAATGATCAGTAGCGAAAGTATTTCGGTTCACTACGGATTCAACTGAAAATAAAAATACATTTGCAATCCGGAAGGGGTAGTTGCCATGTAAATGCTGTGCACATTCCATATGATTCGCGGTTTTTTACGAATGTTGATTAAGAAATGCTGCATATAATACCTTAAAATCGGTTATTACATTTGCTCTGCTTTATCTTCCGAGCAAATAAGTTCCAAGCGTGTCCCTTATGGCGGTACATAAGCTTTGAGAGCTATCGTTTTGACAGTAAAATATGTTTAGGCTCTTTTTTCACTCGATTCGATTAGAGCACGTTGGGTAACCCCATTAAGCCGAAACGCCAAAACGTTGAAACAACCATAAACAACCAATACATGATGTTTAGCACCGATTGTCGTCCTGCTTCCCGTGGACAAGAAAAACCTCGACTTCCCATTTGGTGGCAAGAACGACTTCGAATTATGACACACAGCAGCAAGTGTTTGTAACAATCTGTTGTGTCTGCCAGTGGCCGGAATTTTTGTTTTTTGGTTTGGTGCTTCTTCACATATTAACTTTATGCGACTTTCAGCAATTAACTAGCTGTTTTGCAAGTATTTTGGTAGATCTTTGTTTTATTTCTTGGGTGCTACATGTATCTCTTTTTTTAGGTTATGTTTCGTGATTACTTCTTGAAAGAAACAAATTAGTACAAAGTTAACTGGCAAAAAATGCTTTCGATAGCAAAGGTTACGGAAAAAGGTAAAACCATAACCCTCCCATCAAGAGGATTATCCCGATCGGGACGTATTTTCAAACAGCAAAACGAAGATTCAAAGAATATGAAAAAGTGAAATCATATTTCGAGTTATTCTTACCTCATACAAGTGCTTCCTCGTTTTCTTTTTCACAGACAAAACTAATTTATAGTGATGTAAGAATAGGCTAGAGTTGATCGTAAAAATAAACATCGCTTTGAATTGGAGGAATAGGTTTAAATCATTTAAACAATTTGAAGAAGATAGTCCAAGTAACTAAAGAGGTTCATTCTAACTCTTTTTACAAGTTTATCGAGCATTACGATTCTATATAGATCAGTCAACTATGCGATAAGCGAAAGAACAAAAGAGAGCACCGCGCATACAGACGTATTGGGAAACGACCACCATGACGCTTGTGGATTTGATGGGCACGGCTTTTATATGTGGATGATAGGTTGTTCTAAAATAAATAAATTACTATCTCATTACTAATTATCATTACTTCATCTCGTTCGTGTTTCGAAAGACCTGTCGGTTGCAAATCATCGCCATTGACGCGATGACCGTACAACGCGTGAATCGATTGTGCCTTCTTGAATTCAAATCAGCTTTTCTATTATAGCTATCTTCATTTCGATTAAAAATGCTACATTGAGTTTCTTGCTTTTTCTCATTTATCATTCATCAAACTTTTTTCAAAACTGCGAATTTTTTTAAAGAGGTTAAAACTCGATTTCGAAATTATAAAAACAAATAACCAACTCATTAAAATCTTACGAAAACGAGTAAATAGCATATGAGTATCTTAAAACAAAGAAAAACGAACAATATTTCCACGAACGTTTCCAGCTACAAGAATCGAGCAAAGCTTCTATTTGAGGAATCCAGCCAAAGCAGTATACTCTCATCGGAAGCGATAGCTAATATTGTTCATTCCTTAGCGCCCTTACACTACTACGAACTCGTTCGCCTTCCGTGCCGCCCTATCGTTAACCGGATCACAATTGTCTACGATGATTCGGAGAAATATTGAACTTATGCATTATCTGCATACTCCAGTCAAGCTTAGGTACCATTGGCTTTGGGCAATGGTCGCACAAGATATAACTTTTCGCCCTGCTTGTTGGTGTAGATGGGGGCTCTTTGGTAGTGGTCCACTAGCTGATCGAGAGTGTGAAACTTACGCTGCCCAATGCAGTACATGTTTCCTTCGACGTGCACGCGGAAGTGCTTATTGCGTCCCGGTGCCTTCAGCGATACTGAGTAGTCTCCCAGCTGTGGTTAGAGAGAAGCGAAATAGTAAGATGATTACGGTGGGCTACTTGGTCCCAACTCGACCAGCAAAGAATCGGGCCAAGCTGACTTACATTTGTTTCACTATCGCGAATTAAGTAGTCACCATCATGTCCGTGAGAGTTCAACACCGTATCACATTGACTTCGCGTTATGGCACCATAGTACCAGCTTTTGCCGGTTAGATGGGGTCGCTCCGGCTGCTGCGAGTTGTTATTGTTACTATTGTTCGTGTTGGAATTGTTGTTGTTGGATTGCGCGTCGTTAGGCCGGCGGTCGAGAGAGTCCGGACCACTGCCATTGCTTCTAAACGGTTGCGCCAAATATTCCGACAACTCCTGAAGATAGTTTCGCGGCACCAGCCCAATCTGTCCGTTATTATTGCGTGCTTTGTACCTAAAATGGAGAAACAACCAAAGGGAATGTAAGTAACACAGGTCGCTCATAAACATCATCACGATGAGGACTTCAGGATGCTAGTAACTAGAGGCTCCATTTATTTTACTCACCACTCGGGGTCAGCCGCGGGGCGATCGAGGATTTCCAACCGATCGCCCTTCTCGAACGATAGCTCAGTGTCGTTGTTCGAATTGAAAGAGTAAAGGGCAACGACAATGTCTAGCACATTTTCCGCCATCGCGTACGTATGCAGGGTGTCGTCTTCGTTTTCTTCCGTAGTGTAGTTGCTCGGGAACCAACCGGTGGCCGACCCGCTCTGGCCGCGCCACCATCCATCGTTTGATTTTTCCAATATCAGTATCCGTGTGCCTTTCGTCAGCGACAGTTCATCCTGTTGCTGCGCCTGGTAGTTGTATTTGACTATGGCAGATCCTATCGGGGTGGAAGCTGTTCGTTGTTTTGTAATCATGTGCGAATGTTACACGAACGGCCGTGAGGGATGGTGTGCGCCAAGTTTAATGAACCGAGCAGGCGATTAACATGCGATGCAAGCAGCAAATAAATGTATATGTAATGGATATCAAATAAAAATCATTAACACTTAATTGTAACCATAAATGAAATAGGCTTAAAAGGTATAAATCAAAAGTTTATGTGTGATTGTCGATCCACAATCAGCCATTTAACGACGCGTGAAAGCGCACATGTTACCTACCGATCGCTTCCGACGGATCCGGTGGTAGTCGCCGGCTCATGGTAGGACTGTCAACCTGTCGAGAGGGTGAGCAGTTCGGTAACGTTTTGCTGCCCGAACCTTTCTTGACCTTTTTCTTGAAGCTATCGAACAGCGAGACCGATTTTTTCTCCTTCTTTACGTAATTGCTAGGCACGTAGCCGGACTGGTTGCGCGTGTTCTGTACTCGCCACCAGTGCTTGCTGTCGTCCAACAAAAGATAACGTTCATTTTTCCTCAAATCCAGCTCTTGGGCACCTTGCGAAGCGTAGTCGTATTTGGCCACTACGTAGCAAACATCCTCTGGAAAACACGTAGAAATTCAAAATCAGATAAATTAATTGGTAAAACTTTTCAAATAATGCTGGTTCATTGGTAAGGTACCTTGCTTAATACTTCCAGCCATGTTCCGCACGGTGTTATTGCGAAGACGATTGTTTTTCCACTTTTATTTTAGTCAAACACACCGCTTGAGGTACCACTTTCTCTTGCCCGTATGTATTCACTTGCTCAAGCAATGGTTTCGTATCTTTTCATATTTCTGCTCAGAATGGGAAATTGGTAACATTACCAGAAAATGTCTGCAATCGGAAAAGGTCGGTCTCTTCGATCTGCTGTCAAATGAAGCTTTATCACACCAATTTTACACTGCTGTCCATTAATCTGCACAAAACCTTGAAAGACACAAAAATCCTCCATATAATAATTTGAACGTTGTCCAATATCTTGTCAGTGCGATCACTTCAATCGTCCACATTAATGTACCGTTCATCCAATTTAGACTATATTACAAGTTTGAAACAATGACATCTTAAGCGATGAAAAATATTACCAGTGGGTGTAAGTACTTGTAAGTAGTAGAGCGTGAGTGCGAATGCCTGTCGTTGGTGTAGGAAGTAAAGAAACAAGGAAAAAATCAATAATCTAGTGAGAGATAAATACCGATCTTATTCACTTGACCAAAGTGCAAGCATAAGCAGCATAAGAACGCCATTATTGTCCGCCTTGTAAAAGGGCTTTGTAAGCACTAAATACGGCAAGCATCGGAAGCAAGTACAGCTTCTTTCTCGTATTCAAATTTCAACGAACTGGAATTTCATCCAAAAAGGAAAATAATTCATCTATCTGTTGAAATAATTAGCAAACCCAAAACGATTTACTCATATGGTATTCCTTTTTTTCAAAAATATGAACACCCGCAACCATAACTCACTGGACTTTCAAACGACGATTAAACAATAAGTGTTGATGGTAAAGTTAATGGTAACAGTGTGTCGTTCTAAAGGTAAAACATTACATGTCGAGTCAATGGCTAGACTAGGAAACATGTGCATTGGAATTTTATTACGATCACCAAACACTCATTCTTTCCACAAGTAAATTTCTACTTTATACACGGGTGGCCGTGGAGTGCCATATGATCACTTTTTAAATAATTTTCTTTAACAATTGCCTTTTCTTGATCGTAACTTTTGTCGATTTGGCTAAATATCTCCCATTAATACTGTTTGATTGGATCGAACGGGTTCGTTAGGCCGGTGATTTTCTAATTTTTGTGAAAATTTTTTGAAAACTAAACAATCGTATCGAAAGTTCATTAACTTTAAAACATAATTAATGATATACTTTCATGTGTTAGTTCACGTTAATGGCAAACAACTAAAATGCTAGGCAAATGCACAAAAGTTGATGAAGCAGGTTTCAATGATGTGACTAGCGGTAGTGTTTAGAAGTTATGTGTTTGATTTTGGATTGCAAAACGGCCAATCATCGTTCAAATTTTCCTTAGGGTTACTGAAAATTTGGTGATTTTGCATCTAACCGGGTTTTTTAATCATCAAATGATAGCTAATACTCTGATGGTAATAGCCGCGACAGTTTCGAATCATAAAACAAAGAAGACAAAATGAATCGAAAACAAGGGTCCATGATTTCCGGTCACTTTCAAGGTACACCGATCATATCCCCTCCAACCATTTCTAGCAGCATTGTTGTGTCCATGAATAAATCAAATCGTTAAGTTACGATGCCAAAATCTCGTCAAATCTCGCGCGATCAACCGCATTGCTGGCGAGGGCTCTTAAATTTACACCAAGTGAAGTGGGCGATGATTCGCTGTTGGTGGTAACCAAGCGAACCAACAAGCAGCCGCTTGCTGGTTCGGTTGCCACCAAGAAGTCACGACGAAGCGGTTCAAAGCATACATTGATGTGTATTTTTTGGAACCATACTGAGAACCGCGTGAAGGTCGGTCGCATGGTCGCTGTTTCACGGATTTGATTCACGTAATGGATTGAATTCCGTGAGAGTACATTCTCATGGTCTGGGTTTTTTATCAATTGTTTAGCGAAATATTAAGTTTGTGCAGCCATGTGCGCTGTCATACGGCACAGTGAGTCCAGCAAACAAACTTTTTCCTTCAGCTTAACCATACAATCAGGCATTAATGCATTAGTACAAATATAAGAAGGGTTACCGAAAGAATTGCGGAAAGAATAGGAAAGCACCACCACGCTTTCGCGGATTGAAAGAGACAACGAAATTTACAACTCGATCCACTAAGTATCCTTGGTTAGGAGACATTTTTCAGACGCTCTTTCTTCACATATCTTTACCCGGCTTTCGGTTCAACTTAACTCAAAAGCTAGATCCAGTTGAGCAACTGCGCGATAATATTCTTCATTGTCTTCCCTGTAACTTTTCACCGAACGGAAAAAATTCCGAAGCTACACCCAGCTGCTCTGCACTAACGGTCTACTAATTAACGTACTCTCTGTCTGTTTCCTCTATGCAGAGCCTACTGTCTGCACACATCAAAAACAGAAAGCCAGTTGAATAAAAAAAAAAATGCAGAGCGTGAAGCACGCACGCACGCAGATCGCACACTGACAGCGCCGGGGGGGCAGAGGTTTTGTTTTGCTTTTGCTGCTTGGCCCTTCGCTTGGGCGCGTTGATAATGAATGGCTTCCAGGCCTACTCAACACGCACACCGCACACCACTCCACACGTACTCTATTCAGGTGTGCACAAATGATAGGACGCTTTTCACGATGGCCACTGAAGATAATGCACGACGAAAATGACCCCGTTGACGGATATCGCCATATCTAGGGTCTGTCCGATGGTTAGCGCCCGTCACAGGACAACGTTCTGAGGCCATCAGTTAGAAGAAACTAGAGAACGCCTCGTTGAACACAAACAAGAAGAAAGTAAAACATAGTAGCCCAGTAATGGCAGCTTCCTGAGCACGTTGGACGCAGCGCACACAACAAACACATCACGATACGTTGCCAAGGATTCACTTCGAGTACTCATTCGTGCATGATTGAGTGGGAAAGATTTGTGATATACTCACAGCTTCATTCACTCTTCCGCTTTTGCACTCGCGTTTGGTAGGCAATTTTTAAAGCCGGGCGCAAGGGTCGCTCGTTCGGACGCGCACAGATGGAGCAAACTCTGAGGACGAAAGTTATCCGCCCATCCCTACTCTAACACCGCCACACGCAAGGCTTGTTAAGAGCTGGCCGCGAAAGGACCTATCTCATCCCGTCAGGATCGCACCTACACCACGTAAGGAAAAGGCGTATTTTCATTTTTCATTGATCTAGCAAATGCACGCACATTAACGCACTAACAGTCTACACAACCCCCTCTTTGGTCCTTAACTGGCGGAATAAAAGGAGGAAAATGGTGTGCGTGTTACACAGAGTATCCTTTTGCACGCGCAGCATTCGTTGGTAATGTTAATGCACCCACACTTTGGCGCCTGCTTTGTGGAGATCCGCAGAGAATGGCTCGAGAGTTATCCTGTTTGTTATAGTTGAATCAATCCTGGCCCATGCGAACAACTGAACGATGCATTTATATTTTATTTCCCCAGTGCCTTGTTAGTCAAGCGATCGGTGCGCCCTTTTTAAGAAAGTCCCAAACATTTGGTGATTCCTGCCGTCTCACACAACTACACAACGGATCACTTCCGACGGTGTGCGTATTACATTCACCGCCGCCGCTCTTTTTCGATGACGGTCGCCCAACCACAAATCTGATAGCAACGATACGTTTCGATCGTACAAACCATTCTAACGCGTTGCAGCCATGGCGCTGGTCACTAGGGACACTATGGATCGTCTGTAGTGAACTTTTCAACGAAGGACAGGCTGATTCCAGCAGGGGTGTTAGCGCTTTCGTTGGCTGAAGCAGAAGTCAACCCGATAGACGGGGCGCGACAGAGCAGCCACTCACGTTTGCGGTTTTCGCTCTCTTCGAGGGCCGCCGTGTCGCAGCCACACCCGACGCGTGTTTGCAGGCTGGCAATGCACACTTTCACACCGGAACTACTAACTTTATCGAGTACTTTCGGCAAAAATTCTGCAATTAATCAGCAGCAGCATCTCTTTCCTTTGCTCAGCAGCTGCTCTAGCACGAATACGTTTGCTCACACTCGCACTCACACACTACCACTATCTGCCTGCTGTCAAATCAAGTAGAAAATAGAATATTGATATCGAGCGAATATATTGTCACTTTCTAGTAAAAGATAAAATCTTTATTTACGAGTACTTATTTTCCAGCATTATAACTTTTGGCTAGCTGGGAACTGGGAAATTGAACGAATGAGTTCACAGCACACTCACACTATTCAATTTCTTGTATACGTATACGAAAAGTGCAAGTTTAGTAAGAAAAAATTACTTGATTGAGTAGCCGGCGAAAACGGAATTTCGCTTGTCAGGCGAAAACGGAACTTCGCCTGTGAAACAACAGCAAGAATTATGAATAAAACAAAAAACCGGTAATCTGCATTGACTGCGCCGAGCTGGTAAAAAATCAAATTTAGTTTTCCATATATTTTGCAAATCCATAACGATCATAGAGAGCATTATAATTTATTTTGTTCTACGCCAAGCATGCAGTACCCGTTCACAAGAAACATTTCTCTCATAACGTTTGAAAAACATAACAGGACACCTATCTGTACAATTACTTCCCTTCCCGCCGTAATGCGCTAACAAGCACCAATGTAAAAGCGTTAAGTACCGTGCACGTAGTAACGAAGGGAATGAATTGTGGCTAAAAACCAGCGAATAAATAGATCCGTGTTCGTCGGAGAGACCATCGGACATCTACGGCAGCCTTCCGTTGCCCTGCGAGGGCGAACCAACCGGTGAAGAGGGAACGCTAGCAGGCAAATTGCACCCCACTTGACGGATCACTTTTCCCGCCACCTTGCACCCGTATCGAACACAGTCCGCTAGCGTGGGGCTCGCGTCGTTCATGAATTTGTACAGAAAACCGGCCACGAACGAGTCGCCAGCGCCGGTTGTATCGATGACTAAGTTTGTGGGTATTACCGGCACCGGGAAGTTTACTGCGGTGAACTTTGATCCGGCCCCGTGATATAGGCGCACGCTTCTGCAACCATCGGTGGCAATGAGTATTTTGCTGCGTTTATGCTTCCGATACTGTTTGATGAGCGTGCGGGCCAATTCATCCACGTCACCGCACTGGTAGATGTGGGCCAGGGCCACGAACTCTGCTAGATTGCCAAACACCAGATCTGCATGCTGCACGAGGTAACGCATTTCTGCGGTGAATTGCTCTAGTATATAGGAGGCATTCAAGTTGGTCACGAACAAGTTGGCCGTGCCTTTACAGTAGTGCTCGTATATATAGGTGCAAATGTGGAACTTCTCAGGAACGAAATAACCCTCCACGTAGAATATTCGTGCGTCCTCGTCAGTGTTGGTATGCGCGGCAGATTTGCAGATACCAATTTTCGATTGACACCACCGCGAGCTGACAAACTCCTTTTTGAAGTGTAACGACGCACCGATATTCGCGTTGAGGCTTCGCTTATCACCACTAATGAGGCACACGCACGTGCCGGTGATTTGATCCGGTAAGGTCTGAATGCTGCAACAAAGCGTGTGTATGTGTTATTCCTATGATTTCCTATGGCTTAACGTTGAACGGATTTTGAAAACATTTACCATGTGTTCACACTCCACTCCTTTAAAATCTGTTGCAATATCTGGCCATTTTCGTCAATGCCAATGGCACCGCAGAAGATTATATTTTTTTCTCCAAGTGCGCGCAATATGCGGCACGTGTTGAGTGCCGAACCGCCCGGATTGTATATCGGGTTTCCGCAGCTAGAAACAGAGAAAAGGTAAATTAATTTAACACCGTTTACGATAAAGAGCATCGCGGGGCCAGATACTGTATGTTTCGTGTCTTTTAGCCTGTTAACTTTTCGAGGCTTTTTGATTTTTTTTTCTCTTCAAGAGTCGTGTGGAAATTATTGAACCTGCTTTATACCGCCCGAATGGATGCACGCGGGATGCAGTCTTACCACTGCCGTTGCCTTGCATACAGAACATTGACCAAATACGTACGTTTCTACGGCAACAGACACAAGGGCAGCAAGTTTCTCTGCGGGAATTTCCCTCTGATCATCCGGTTTCAAATCAAACTCTTCTAATATTTTGCCATCCTTCAGTTCGACGCTTATATCTAGCAAAATGTTGCCGAATGCCACTAGCCGCGGGCAGCGATCGCTAGATCGTGGATAGATGAAACAGCAGCGCCGATTATAATCGACATTGAACTTTCGTTCGAAACACACCGTCCGAGGACCACTTACCAGCTGGTAATCATGAGATCATCACTTTCATTCGTCATCCTCAAGCTTTAGCTTTACTGCACACTTTTCGCCCGGCTCTTTACTCTGTTTGATCTGTTTCAGTATCTGTTTAACTTTACAATTTAACAATTTTACCTTTTAGTTAAAACATCTCGTTCTCGTTGACATTGATGTGAAAATGACATTTCTCGAGTACCGATTCGTGCGGGTAGGGAGCAGTAAATGAGGGGTTTATAATTTTTCCCGATGCGGGAAAACAACCTGTTTCTCCCCCCCGTGTTGATCCTGTGTGGCAAACAGGGGGGCAGGTATGCGATGTATCGCATTTTATTCAGATAATATATATACATAAATACATAAATAAGGCACATATTTACAAATAGCTATACATTTAGTCACTTTCGCAAGTCGCGGATGTAGCCGTATAGACGGATCCAGCTCCGCTACAAGGAGCTGTCAGTCGCTACTCCGCTCTTGCTCTGCACAGCCGGACAAGGAACGTACGGTAAACAAATTAACAAACGGCGTCATTAACCACACGGTTAACGAGGTGTTTGTCGGATAAGTTGTGCAGAAGGCCAACTTATCTTATTGCTGCAGCAGGCGCCGCAGCAGCAGCCGCGGCCGCAGCCTCGGCCTCCAGTCGCTGTTCTTCTCGCCACGCCTGTTGAAGTTGCAGCGTTACGGCTCGGCAGGCTCGGGCGAAGCGCTGCCAGCACTCCGGGCTCCGCAGCATCTCGCTCGCCAGGTTATCCGGCGTGAGGGGGGTGCGGCCGTCGTCTGCCAGCATCTCCGCTCTCTCTCGCTGGAACCGCGGGCAGTAAAACATTGCGTGTTCCGCTGACTCCGCGGCACCAGGGCACCAGCTGCAGTCAGGGGATCGTGCGAACTTCTTTATGTGTAAGTACTCTCGGAAGAATCCGTGTCCCGAGAGCACTTGGGACATGTGGAAATCCACACGTCCATGTTTCCTGCTGACCCAGCGCGTGATGTCCGGGATGACTCGGTACGTCCAGCGTTGATACCGGCTAGCGTCTGGTTTTAGCCCCGCCGCCGCCCACTGCTCTTGCCACTGGCTGATAGTGCGCAAACGCTCCCTTTTGCGCAGGGCCGTCGCGTCTGGTGGTGGATGGGTGTCCTCCGTTTGCTGCCCAATCGCTGGCCATCGTCGCCCGATGCAGCGTTCGTCCTCCTGCAGCAGCAGTACGATGGGCACCATGCTGGCGAGGGCCGTGGCCACGCTGTAGGAAACACTGCGGAACGTGCTTGCCACCCCTTGCGCCAGCCTGCGCTGCACTCCATCCAGGAGTCGACAGTTGCTCTGTATCTCGAGGCCGGAACGCCGCTTTGCCCATAGCGGGGCTCCGTATCGGATCATTGACGTTACCGCACTCGCAATCAGCCTGCGTCTGTCACTCGTCGCTCCGGAACGATTCGGCATCAAGGCCCGAAGGACTCGAGTCACCTGGCTAGCCCGCTCTGCCACATACTCGATGTGCGGTCGCCAGCGCAGATGGTCGTGCAGCTGTATCCCTAGATACCGGATCGTCTGCTTCGATTGGCAAGCAACCCCGCCACCGACGTTGACGCTCGTGTGCTGCCGTCCCCCTTTGTGGCTGCTGATGACGAGGACCTCCGTTTTCTCTCGGGCAAGAGAGAGGGAGTTTGTCTCCAGCCAGCTCTGCACTACCCGCACGGCGTCCTCGGCGGCCTCTCTGGCTTTCTCCACGTTGACAGCCCGCACGATGAGCGCCAGGTCGTCCGCGAAGCCGACACTCCGCACACCCTCTGGAAGTGGCAGCGACAGGACACCGTCGTACATCACATTCCAGAGGGTCGGTCCAAGGATTGAGCCCTGCGGAACGCCTGCCGTGAGGTTGCGCGCCTCCAGCCCACGGTTGGTTCCATACAGCAGGGTACGACCGGTGAAGTAGCTGCCCAGCACACGCAGCAGCTCCGGGTGCACCTGTATCCGTTGGAGCGCAGCACCTATCGACGTCCAGTTGGCGCAGTTGAACGCGTTGCGCACGTCTAGCGACACTACCATGCAGATGCGTGGATCGGTACGGTTTGTGCGGCCGTGGCGCATCGCGTCGGCTCCCTCCTCGACGATCATCCGGGCAGCGTCTAGGGTGCATCGCTGTTTGCGGAAGCCGTACTGTGTCCGAGAGAGATGCGGTCCGTCGCTGTCATCCTCTAGCCGGTCGTTCAGTCTGGTGAGCAGGATGCGCTCATAGACCTTCCCCAGGACGTTGAGCATGCACAGCGGCCTATGCGACGACGCCAGCCCCGCTGGCTTCCCCGGCTTCGGGATCAGCACCAGTTTCTGCTGCTTCCACTCCTCTGGGAAGGAGCCTGTTTCAAGCAGCCGTCCGAATAGGCTGCAGAACACAGCAGGGTATGATCGCAGGGCAACGGTTGCGGCAGCGTTCGGGATGCCGTCGGGTCCAGGGGCCTTTCGGGGGCTGAGGCTGCTGGCAATGGCCATCAGCTCTTCCTCCGTTACCCCGCGGATCGCCCCAGTAGCAGTCTCTGGTCGCGTTGTATCGGGCCAGTCCATCGGTGGCTGTTGTGGGAACAGCTCGTCCACGATGCGTCCCAGCACTTCGTAGTCGTCCTCTTGGCGCAGGCGTCCGCCTGTGAGCCAGCCCACCGCTGTTCGGTAGGCGTTGCCCCAAGGGTCGTCCTCGACCGAATCCGCGAGTTCCCGGGCGCAACGCCGCTTGCTCTCCCGGATGGCGCTACCAAGCATGCGCTTCGTCTGCTTGTATTCGACGGCCCGGTAAGCACGATCGCTGGCGTCCCTCGTTTTTTGCAGGCGTCGTCGGGCGAGTCCACAGATGGTGCGCTTCTCAGCGATCTCCGACGTCCACCAGTAGACGTGGCGCCTATTCTGCCTCGGTCCTTGGGCACTGCGCGGCATGGTCTCATCACAGGCTCTCTCCAGCAGTCTCGTGACGGCGGCCACCGATGGTTCGACTTCGCCGAAGTTCAGTGCCCGCAGCGAGATCGCGAACACCTCCGGGTCGAACAGGTGCATCCTCCACCGGCGAGTGCAGTGCCGTGGTGTTGACTGCGGTGCGGTTCGAGGGTGCGGGTCCCCGACGGTGTACATGATGGGCGAGTGGTCCGACATCAGATCATCGTCCTCTATCACCTGCCAGTCGCCCGGGCCTGCGATGGCTGGGGTGGCGAATGCGACGTCGATCACTGATGGGGGTGCCACTGAGTTGCCTCGGAAGGTGGGCTCTTCTCCACGGTTGAGCAGAACGAGCCCTAGCTGTTCCATGGTCGCGAGGAGCTCTTCTCCCCTGGCGTTGGTCCTGGGACTGCCCCACTCGACAGCGGCAGCGTTAAAGTCTCCTCCTACGACGACGCGAGGATGACTTTGCACTGCTAGGGCCAGCGCTTCCAGGTACCGCCTGAACGCCTCGATGTCCCACCGTGGAGGGGCGTAGCAGCTGGCATACACTATGCCCCTGATCTCCGCAACAACAAGTCCCTCGGTGTTGCTGCAGAGTGGCTGTATGGGATACCGGCCGCTGGAGTGGATGGCTACCGTCCTCTCGCCGTCGGCTACCCAAAAGTTGCTAGCGGTGGGCAACTGGTACAGCTCCGAGATGAGCACCACTTCTGCATCGCAGTGGGGGCCATTTTCGTTTGTCGACTGGGCCAGGAGTTGGTGGACCAGCCGACAGTGCTGCGTGTTCAGCTGCATTATGCGAGGCATCGCATGGCATTTCCCTCGCAGACTGCCGCGCCCGTGTTGTGTGCCCCAGAGCACTCAACGCACTTAGGGGCTTCGGCCGTGCAGCTACTTCGCCGGTGTTCCTTGCTGCCGCATCGCAGGCAGCAGTCGGAGCGGTCCGGTCCCGTGCATTTGCTGGGCCTGTGGCCCCTCCCGAGACAACGGTAGCAGCGTCTCTGGCTGGAAGGGACGGGGTCGGCCTCGCGAACTGCGCAACGGGTCATCCCGATAACCACCTTGTCCTTTGTCAGGGCAGCCACCACCTTGGCTGGGACCTGACATGACATTACATGCGGCGGAGGCTGACGTTCGTCGTGGGTATTGCGACACCCGCGACTTTGCCCAGTGCCTCGGCTACCTCGACGTTATCGGCACACATGTCGATGCCCTTTATCCGGAGCACGGACATGGCAGTGAGGACCTCTGGGGTGGCCCTCTCGCCAACGAGGTTGGCCACCGCGGTCTTCACGGCTTCCGCGTTGGCGTCGCTTTTGACCGTGATCATGAGATGGTCTTTGCTCGACCGCCAAGCCCTTTCGGTCACTCCCATGATCACTGGTGTCTCCCGGACAAGCCGCATGACGTCCAGGTACGACATGCCGTCCTTGGGTACGACCCTTACGGCGTCTGCCTGAACTCGTTGCTGCTGCTGCTGTTGTTGTTGTTGTCGCGGCTGCGGTTGTTGTTGCCGCTGTGTCGGCTGTTGCCGCTTTCCTGGTTGCCGCTGTTGCCCGCGTTGTTGCAGCTCCTCCTCTCTCCTCTTCCTTTCGGCCTTTTCGCGCTGGAGCTGCCGCTTGCTGCGCTTCTCCGTCCACTGGTGATGGAGCTGCGGCTGCTGCTTCAATCGGCCGGTGACCGGCTCCTCCTGCCCGCGTGCCGCTTCCAGCCGTTGCTGCGGCGTCATCGGCTTTGCGCTGTTGTCCTGCTGTTGGTGACGAACTGGCGGATGCGCGGCGGGCAGTGTGCGCTGCTTCTGCGCCTCAGTGATCAGCAGTTCCACTGTCCGTCGCAGTTCGTCTATTGTGCGCTGCATCGCCTTTCGTTCCTCCGCGAAGCGCGAATGTGCTACGTCAATCTGGGCCTTGACGTCTGCCATCTCCTGCGCGTTGATCGGCTCGATGCATATGCATATGCATAAGGACGGCGTGGACTCCCTCCACGGCGGCCTTCTCTTGCACGGGGGAGATGCTGGCTCCGGCTCCTCGCCGGCAGTCAGCATCTCGTCTTCCTCATCCTCGTCTGCCGCTGCAGACATGCCCTTTTCCTGTATTTGTTTTTCACTTTTCACTTAGCGACCATGCGGTTCGGCTGTCAAAATGCTACTGTAAATGAGGGGTAGGAAATTAAACTTTTGGCGAAGCATTTAACTTATTTTATAGCGTTCTTTCTTCCTGGCAATTCGCTCCTGCAATGCTCCTGAGTAAAATTTGTAAATATTTTAAATACCTTGATATAGAATTGCCTTTTCTGAGTTGGAAAAAATCACTCCTCCTTGATTCATACAATTTTCACTGGGCAAATAATGTGACAGCCCGTTTTTCTTCTTCTTTCTTCTGCTTCTTCTCTTCCGCTCAACCGTTCAATATGTCAAAATCGAAAAACATTTCAGCATTACACGAGATTTGGAAAGAGATTTATCTTTTTAAGAGGTTGAGGTTGTTACCCATTGTGATCCCATGGTCTGCTCGAATCCGACAGGGACATACAAATGTTACAAAACGCCGCGTCCTGTTTTTCACGGACGGAACGAATGTGCAGTGTTTCGGTAATATTGTGGAAAAGAACGAATAGTTGGATCGAGCCTTCCGCCTTCCCAGGCCGTTGGCAATGAAAAGCGTTTGGCCGAAGAAAATGTTGGGGCGTCGATATTGACCTGGAAAAGCGATCGAATTCTGGTATGCGCTGCGGCGGCGGTCAAACCGCTGTGTTTCACTAGCGGCAGAGGCTAGCAGAGTGAACGCGAACGTGCATTACGGCACACGCAATCCTGGTTCGAAAACGGGGATCATTCCTGTGCCGTTAGTTAAGTTGCAACGAAACTGATTACATACCGAAACAAAATTGGCAGTGTTGAGAACGTTTTCACAATTTATAATAAATTTTATCCAAAGAAACGGACAGAATGGGCGGGTTGTCAAAGTTGGCCGCATAGAAAAGGTACAAATAGTGATAGTGAGGGCCACGGGGATGATAAAAAAGCGAGAGAGAAGATGAAAGGATATACCACATGTGTGTAGGCGCAAGCTTACCGCTAACAAGATCGCGTGCATACCCGTTCGCTAGGACGTTCGGCGGGTGGAAGTACACGCACGGCTCTCCTGGAAAGGGAGCGGAGCGAGCGAAAGGATATACAGCGCCAAGGCATTCTGTGAGCAAGTGAGAAGCTAACAGATCGAAAGAGACGAAGGATTCAAAGAGTGTCCTTAAGAAAGAGAGAGCTTGAGAGCAAGAGAGAGATAGATTGAGAGAGTTTCGAATGAGATTGAAAGAGAGATAAAGAGCAGCTGTGAGGAAAATTGGGCAGAACGGAAAGAAGAAGACAACACAAGCGAATGGAGAAGGGAAAACGTCTGTGGAGAAAAAACGGTTCTGAAATTACATAAAACAGAATCGAGTTCAATTCGGTCGGTCGGTCGGTCGGTCCGGTCCCCAAAGTTTTTTTTTCTTCTTGCGTGAATCCGGAGGGACTGGGATCCGTGTGTGGCCGTGTGCGGGTATGTGTGCTTGTGCGTGCGATACTCAGTAAATTGTCCGCACGCCACAGTGTCACGAGTGCAAGAACATCCGTTGGTCGCGCGCTCAGATTATCACGCCTTGTAGTTCACCAGAAGCCGAGGCACGATCCTGCCTCGACTATGCCGTCGAGAAAATGTTAGCAAACGGAATCGTAACGCCAACGGAAGGCAGTGGAATCCCCAAACTCGAACCAAGAAGAAGCGCTGTCCGTCGGATTCGCTGTGACCGTTGCCTGCGATACTTCGGAACGGCAGTGCGGCAAAGTAGTAGTGCTTTAACCGTTTGTTCGTGGTTTCCCACATATCTGTTAGGCCCGCCCGTGGCGGCGGTCGGTTGGGCAGTGGATGAGCGGATAGAAAGGGAATTTTCCGATACGGCGAACGCTGCCGAAACTGCTGCGCCCTTGGTGCTAACTAGGCCATGGCCCACGGCAAATGTTAAAGCAATTGTGTAATTCCAGGACACCCCACATGCCGCTGAAGCGCAACTATCTGCATCGCAGCTTAGTTCGTCGTCCGGCACGGCATAGTGAGTCGAAAGGTTTTTAGCTCGGCCGCTGTTAAGGATAATGCCTGTCGCATGGTACACATCGAGCCTCGACAGCAGCGAGATCTGGCACTAGGTCGCTCCGAGAAGAAGGTAGCTTATGCTAATGACAATGTATGCTGCAATCCTCTCTCTCTTTCTCTCTCTCTCTTTCTTTCTCTCTCTTTCTCCGGGTGTCTCTTTCTCTCTCTTCTTCCGCAACTCTGGCCATAATGAATATCGCTGGGAGATAAGTTCTGGGAGCATCGCCGAGTGTTGAAGCGCGCGAACGCGAGCGATAGAGTCAAGGAGTGAAAGTGTGGAATTTCGCTGTCATGATTATTACAGCATCAACCGTATGTACCGGGAGGTCGCCCAACAGTTTTCTGAGCTGCGAAACACACAACAGCGGTGTCGGTTTTTCTCTTGGCTCGAGCACCGGACCGCTCTGGCGGGGGGGCGGGTGTGAACCGCGGGCGTGAAAAGCTCCACCGAACGGGAACGCTTCTGGTTCATGGGTTGTTATAGAACGAAGCTACGAAAGCAATGCCAGCGAATAGGAGAAAAAATCGACCACATTGTGCCTCATGACAAAACTGTTAGTGGAAAATGCGTGAGCGAACCGCGGCATGGAAAAACGAGAGAAGGCACCAGAATGGTATATTCCCTTGCGTCGTGTGCGCTATTCTTTCCAACCGCCCGCCCGCCCAGGGGCCCTAACGGTGTATGAGTGAGTAGGTGGATTCAGAAGGCCGCCGAGCCCAAAGTGCCCGGCCGCGCACGGATTCGACAGTCGCGGTCGTATCCTTGTCTTCAAAGTTGAATGATTTTTGTTCAATTTCCTATGGGGCTGAAACATAAATGAGGAAAGCTTCAACACGGTGCTCAATTGCTTTGATGATTTTTTGCGCTTGAGCCCAAATCGATTGTTGAATTAACAAAAAAATACTTTTGATAATCATAACATAGTTTAAATCATGTGGTAATTGGGGAGCAGCCGATAGGTGCTGTGTTTTTTGCATGCTTCGACCAAAGGAAATCTTCTGTACATCGGTCACCACTCCTAGCCGACGGTTCCAAAATCAGAAAAATCTGTAAAACCGCCTGGCGTGAAGAGTGCGCTCGTGCCTATGTGTCTGGTTTCTGTGTTGTATCGGAATTTTAATGAAATCTATGATGAAGAATGCCTCGTTTACGCGGGTGGAATTTGCCGCTCCGACCAAATGCTTATGATTTTCACTTCTTCTGGCTTATAAAACTCCCAAAAAATTGAAACAGAGCTACTCCGCTTGACGTTGTGCAAGGATTTTGTGGTGTTCGCTTAACCGCCTTCTAGTGGTCATTCCGTAGGTAATCTGACAGAGTGAGGTATATTGATAGAAAGAAAGAAAGAGAGAGAGAGAGAGAGAGAGAGAGAGAGAGAGAGGGAGAGAAAGGGAGAGAGCGTCAGTGATATTGTGAGAAGGACATCACCTAACACACGTAGCGAGCGAAGGGCGCACTAGGACCAAAAGCCACGCGCGAGTATTACCTTCGTCCGATCCCGAATTTGGCACGCATGGCACGAAATGGTGGGGTAGGGCAGCACGAACACCTTGGAGCATCACCAGCACCTCGGAGAAGAGAGGAATTTCGGGTACGGGTTGGGCAAAACAAAGCAGGAATTTTCAAGCCTAGCGAACACATATTGTGCGTTATTGCTCGGAGCGAACCAGGCGGCCGCCTGACTTACGGCACACAGCACACACTCTGCGTGTGCAGATAATCGTGAGCCGTGAGTGAGCGTGAAACGAGAGTGAGCAGCGGCCACGAGGGCGGCCCGAGCAGATATCTGCAGCAAGAGTGAGAAAAACACCGAAAGAACCGCTGCCGCTGCCAGGAAAAATCGGAAGTATTGCGGATATGATATGTGTGTTTGTGCTCCGACGCTCACTACTAACAACTGTGCGATGGCAGCTGCCGGAAGCCGGAAGACGTGACAGCTGAACTGTGAGGAAAAACGGGTTCCGCCTCGGATCCCTGCCGGGAGACACATGCTTACTACATTCCTAGCGATCCTGCCGTTTGTTTCCGTGCCTACTGGGAATGCTGGGCCATTCCCGTATTGCTAGATTCGTAAATCACGATCCGGGTTTTGTATGTGAAACACAGGCTCAATTCTCTATTTCTATTCCTGTGCTGTGACGAAGCAGGCGCTGCCGCGTTAATCAAGTGTGCTTGGGTGTGCGTTCGTATGTTGGAATCAGTAGCAATAGTAGTGCATGGTGCGCAGTGCTAGCCTTTCAATAGTGATCGGGAGCGGGCCAATCGGCCAGCCGAGATGTGTCGTCGGAGTGCAGCGATCGGATAGTGTTTTTGGAACGACAGCTCCACCGGAAGAGTACGTGAGTGCGTGATTGAATGCGGGCTGGCCGCCGGTTGGTGCCGGATCGTGCAACAGAAGGGAAGAACCAAGAAGCAGAAAGATCGGTTGTTGTTTGCAGTGCTGTTCCCGACCGGCGCCTAGTGGTTGTGTCCTGCTGCGCGCAGCGAATCAGTCGTTCCCTTGGTGCAATTTCCCCGCCACAGTGTGTGCGGCGGTGGCGGCGGCGGCGGGTGTGCGTGTTAAGTAATTATCACACATTTCGCGCCATTTCCCTGCCTCAAAACGGATCACTCCCGCAAACGGAGCAGCCCTCCTTCATCGGTCACCGACGAGTCGTCGTCCTCGCAACCGCCGTCCGCATCCGCCGGAGGCCGGGTGAGAGGAGGGAGTGCACGAGGAGGAGCGGCTGGCGAACGGGGCGGCAGGAAGGCGAGTCTCGCTGACGGAGAAAGTGTTGGCGGTGAGGCGGGTGAGCGAAGCAGTGGAGGCGGAAGTTCGGCGGCCAGTCACCGTCACCATTCCGCCGCCGCGGGACACCACCAACGCCAGCATCTGCAGCATCACCACCACCCGCAGCAGCAGACATTGGTGGGAGTGAACTCCGGAGCGGTGGCCAGAGCGGCGACGACGACGGCGGCGACGACTACGACGACGACTACTACTACGGGCTCATCATATGAGAAGAGCACTAACATGGCTTCATCGAATCACCGCGGCATACAGATTGGTTCCGCATGGTTTCAGCGAAAGATCAACCTACGGCCCCAGCACCGGGGGGTGCACCTGGTGACGGAGGAGATCCTACGGCAAATGCCGGAGTTGGGCCAGTTTTCGGTCGGACTGTGCCACGTTCAAAGTAAGTATCGGAGGCTGCGGCAGAAGCACAAATGTGGGTCAGGGTTAAAGACCGGAGGGGGGCCGTCTCAACGTCCCAGCCCGAAAGGACTTTGGTAGCGTCCGCATGGGGTATCTGCATGCATTCGTCCTTTCGTCCCAAGAGGCGAAAGATTATGCAATATCTGACTTTTTGCTGCTGCGAGACACAGATTTTACATTTGGTGTTTCAGTAATGGTGTTGATTGTTTGATTGCAACTTAAAGCAAATTCTCAAATACTCAAAATGGGAGATCGCGTCCACTTTTTGCATGTTCGAATATCGCTGAGCGATCATTTAACTGATGGCTACCATCACGATCACGCACTTTAAAGGGCCCAGTCGATGGCGGCTACGGCCGCTGTCTACGATCGCGGTTCATCGGCAGTGCACGACTGCCGCTACTCGGGAAGTCTCCAGCGTTCCGTCGTTATGCTTCGTCTGCGACCATGCACCGCACATGGACCCGCTTCGCTCCTTTCGCAGATGTGGCTCTCATACCGCGCACCCTTCTTAAGGGCCACAGACTAGCACGGCTAATTGCGATGTGGAAATGTGCTGATAATTAGACCCGATAAACAGGCAACGATTTGAAATATGTCTTGATTACTTATTTAGCGCCCAGAAGCCAAACCAAGGCAAGGGCTCGGATAGTACGTGAGAGTGCGAGAGCGATTTTCCCCAACGGAAGGCTACACACCCAGTGACCGGCGCAAATCGCTCGTCACACGGAATCTCAGGCGGCCGCCGTTGCGTCGGGCGTTCCGGTTTGCCCTTCGGCAAGCGGGCACCGGCCGCGCAAGAAACCACAAGTCCGTTTTTCACTTCGTAAACGTAACGTGTGCGCGGTGGTGCACTTCCGCCGCTGCAGCAACTGGCGCGCGTACCCTCGCGTTGCCGGTGCCTGGTGCAGTCGCGTGCCGGAGAATTGAAAATAGAAAATCCCTTCCCCTGGTCAATTGTAACTTATCCGATTCCCTGACCCCCGCCGGCCGACAGACAGTTCCCCGGGGGTCTGAGGCGGTTTTCTTACACGGACGTTGCGGACGAGCTGGCCGGGAGTTGGGGGTCCTGAAAACCGGGTTTGCGTGACCGAGTATCGTTGTCATTTGTCTTTTCGTCCCGGTCCCGGGACGGCTCTAGGCTCTATAGTGCGCCCGTCGCTGCCGTCAGGTACGTCGTCAATTTTGAATTATTTACTGGGTGTTGCGGGGCGCAACCTTAGAGGAAATGACGGAACCGGTGAACATGACGGACACCGGCCGGAAAGGAGTGCAAAAAATGAGTTTCCGTCCGACGGCGGGGGAGGGTGCTATTTAGCCTGAGCTTTGTTGTTACTGCTCCGCAATGCATAGTTCGATCCTTCGTTCTGATGCGTCTCAAATTGTTGCGCCAATCTGTTACTCCTCGTAGAGCACACACATAACAAGTGCAAAATTTTGTGTCTTTGGGTTCTTACATAATTCCTTATACGGTCGGAGCTGACGGGAAATGTAACTGAAGATCTATCATTCGCAGTTTTATTGACCTAGGAAAGCGCTAAGCCTCTGGTCAAACTGAACTGACACTAATGCTGAGGACCAACGGTGGCTTTACGCCGTTCAACGAGATCGATAGTCACCGCGGAAGGATCGATAGTCACCGCGGCCACCTTACGTGTGCGATAGGCAAACGGGTATCTTCCAAAACGAGCCTCAAAAGTGCCGAAGCGCGCGGATATTCAACGGAGATCGGTAGACCGAACGCACGGAAACGGAGGAGCATGAAATAGTCACGAGGATGGCGACGTTTCTTGGGTTCCCTCTGATCGCGTTTCCGTTTGAGCCACTGCCGCTGCTTGACTGGCTGGGTGGCGTATGAATAAAGAATACTCTGCAGATATAAATCTAAATTATGAGATGGCGAAAACCGTACCGTCGGTGAAAAGCCGTCTTTTCGGCCGGCTCTGTGCCCCCGGAACGCTGCCTCCCGGATGCTGGGTGTACTTGTGTCTGGCGGGTTAGCTTTTGAGGATGGCCGGTATTGGTGAACGTATTTTTCCCGTTTTTGTTTTCGGCATTGCAAATAGATGGCAGATTCGTGCGTGCATGGCCAGCATGTGGTGGAGTGATCGTAGTAAGATTTGGGGTTTCTACCAAACTTGTTGGCTTTCCCAAGCTCGTCCCAAGTGTGAACCCGATTTGACGATAATTTTCTAACATTATATAACAACACCGGCAAAAGCAACGCCAGTATATCAGGAAGCTAATAATGTTCTTCGCCTCTTACGCTTCAATTTTGATGATCAGAACCGATTGCCATTCAATGTGTAGTTAGATAATTATCGACATTCTTAATTGATCGTCAAATCGTATAATAATGGCATACCCGGTGGTCTATTTATTGGTTTAGAAGGTAGTGTTTTTTTACCTGGGTGTTTCCAGAAGCATTCGTTCAAGCATGTATGTAAATTTCCAATGCATTAATAATACTGTCCTTCGGTAACCAGCTGTGCTGGTTGGCCTCCGTACCCCATTCCGGGGCTTCCATTCTTTTCCACCGTCTTATTCAGGGCAATATCGACCACTCAACAGAGGCAACCCGCCGTACGGCGGTCGATGTGTCCCGGGTGACGTTAATTCTGGAGCTGGTTGATTTGTGGAGCACGCAGCTTTGGGTTTACAAACGATAAACGTGAAGCGGCAATCGACAAGTGTTACGAATCTTTCTTTCGCGACAATGTTTTCCTTTGCCGAATGGATCCTCATCGACAGACAGAAAGCGGTAGCAGCAACATTTTTTGAAGTTCCACAAAGTTCCCTTAAAACTATTGGCACAAACGTTATTTTTTCGTGATGTTAGCAGCTAAAATGCAGCTGTCGATGGACTAAAATCACAAACTGACCGGTTATCGGTTTAAGGTTAAAAAAGGCTCATCGATAAACACCGTGGCTGGGAGTTGTCGTTTTTTTCGTATCCAATATCAGTGTGACCCTCATGCCAAGTACTACTCACTGTCGTTTTTGGCATTCACCTAAAATATCGAATTTCATTTGACCATGTCAACATTCACTAGCACACTTCAGGTTCATCAGAGAGAGAGAGAGAGAGCTAGAGAGAGAGACGGAGAAATGAGAGAGAAATAGAGAGAGAGATAACAACAGAGATAGAGAGACTGTATGCTGGCCATGCTGGGTGTTATGCTCTCATCACAGGATTTTGGCAGCGGGTAGTGTGTTGTTGATGGGGTAGCAGCGAGAATGCGAATAGGTTTGCTCTCGTTTACGTTGCAGCAAACCGAATGTTGCGAATGAAGCACGAAATCTGACGAAGCTAGGCATCTAGTATCCTGGTGCACACACCCGGTCCCAGATACGAGAAGGAACCAAAAAATCCGTGTCCATGACCTGACTAAAGTAATCGTGACGGTTGGTCGAGTTTCGTTGCATGTCTTTTTTCTCTGTCTCTCTTCCGTTTTATCATTCTCTCTCTCTTTATTTTCTCTGTGACCTGCAGTTCATGTCCGTGCACCGTTGATAACATTGGACTTAAAAATGCTGTCGGTACGGAAAGATAGACGATAGATAGAGAGAGCATGCTAGAAACAATTTGATAAACCCGAAAAGAAAAGGATAGAGAGAAAAGGATTATGATTCCGGTAGGTTCTTTTTTGCAAGAACATATACACAACGGGGAAGTGGCTTCGACAAAGGATCCCTTTACAGCATTGCTGCTGTGTTCTCTATCATGTTTTGATCGTCGATCGCAGTCTCGTATTCTGGCTGGTAAATGTCTCACCAAAGCCAGCAAATAGATCACAACTTTGAGAACAAGGTCGGCCAGAAGGTAAATCACGTAAGTTGGGCTTAGTATTACAAAATGATAACAGAAAGATGAATGTAGTCCACGCTACATGAGGATATCAAAAGTTCTTAAAAGAGAAAAGGAAATAGAGCGAGAGAGAGAGATAGGTAGAAAGAGAAGAAGTTGTGTGTTTTTTGCATTGAGAGAACCGTATTACAACGTTGCCACCTGGCCCGGAGGAGTGAAAAGATAAGAATAGAATATTAAAAACGAGTATAAAGAAAGAAAACTAGTAAAGAACAAAAATGAGGAAAATTCGATAGATAGAGAAAGAGAGAATTAGCACAGGACAATACGAATGAAACAAATAGGACCCCTAAGGTGCTATGAGTGAAATATTATTATTTCAGAGCGTGTAAGATCACTTCTAAACACTGTGCCGGCAAGTACCGCACTGTCAATCGAACGCAAATGTTGACGCAGTTTGTGGAGGCCTTTTTGTTTTCTGGCATTCGTCTGTGTCCTGCTTAAGACCGCCTGTTCCCCACTGCAGAATGGTTACCTTCGGTGCCCTAGTTTTCTAACGGAGTAATGCTAAGATATTTCTCCATACACAGTTTATTAAATTTGAACCAAGTGTGTAGTGCACACTTGCTTCAATGCAAAGTTCCCCGCTATCAAACCTAAAACGGTGGTGGCGTAATTATCTCCAGGCAACCCTCTTTTGCAGCAAAAGCACGCATTTGTTGCAATTGAGTTAATTCATACGGTGGTGGTTCTTCATTGTCGTTAGCCTCTGTCATGCTGCAATGGAGGATGAAGTTGAGGTAATGAAAGGAGCATGACGGAAATTACGGTGCGTGATAGACAACGCCACTACAAACATCGTTTTTACGACACATCATAACGCACCGCCGGCAGGCTTCCGACCCGGCCCGTCGTTCGTTAGTTGCCCGCAAACGCGCACAAAAATATGACATGTCTGAAGATCCTGAAACAGTGCTGTGTGTAGCAGATACGCGTGCAAAGTACTCTCTTGTTGAGGCGCGCGAGAGTCTTGCAGTGCGGGTGTTTGCGTGTATCTATGTGTCTGTGCACATGCTCTCCTGGATAGGCGACCCAGATATTCAAGCAATGCAAAGAATCATGAATGAATGAATGACGGAGAAGATGACGGTAGCCCTTCATTTTAGCGTATTACGAAGTGAAGGTTTTTTTTACCGTAGCTCTTGATTCATAAGGACCTCGCACGGTTAGATTGAGTCAAACCTAGAAATGTGTTGTAATCACAGGGTTTTCTTTTTTCTGCTTACTTTTGTAATGCACAAACATTGGCATATCCATCAATAACCTAAACTCAATTCAAGTTCAGTTCAGGGGAGTTCAATTCCCTCCCAAGTTTCAAAGAGAGTTGCGTCGGATAATTAATACCACCGTCGAAGTTTAAATCTTTCGCCTCGTCACATCGGCCCATCGTTAATAAACAGTAATATCCGTCGGAACACTGTTTTTTTTTTAATTTAAGGGGTGTTAGAAAAATGCGGGCTATCGGTGTGTACAAGACTATGATGGATGAAGTTGATGTGTATGTCTTATTGATGTGTTTTCCTTCCGATAATTTCAGTTTTCAAGTTCAGTTTTATATGATTTTAAATTATTGCATAGTTGATTGCTAATGTTTTCGCTATCTCCTCTGAAAATTTTACTCTAGATCGGTCATTACTTATTACTCGGTCGGTTACAAAATTACCCCAATTTTTCTGTGACCGACTTTCCGTTGTCGGTCCATCGTGCTTATAAACACACAAATTCATAGTTCCGTCATAGTTCCGTCTGCGAATTACCCATCCGGCGGTCGTTTTTCGTCGACTTAGAGCTTGATAGTGTCTCACTTGATCGGACACCAAACTCCTGATTAACGTAAACGTCGTCCCGCAGGAAATGCTGCGTATCTCCCGAAATCTTTTCCCGAGTCCGGCAAAAATACTAAAGTATACTGAAAGGCGCGTTTATTGAAAACAGCAGGAGTAGCAAATATATCCATGGCACAGACAGGTCGACGTCGTTTGCTGTCCTCGACGCTTCACAACAGAGCAATACCGACACCATGGGGTGGACATGTAAGAAGGAAAGTGCCCTCGTTGTACAATGGTAGACATCTCGGAGTAATAAATTAGATATTTAAATTAAATATCTAAATGCAGTTGTATTGTCCAAGCCTTTTAGCAAATTCATCTGATCTTGATTAGATGCCAAAGGCTCAACGATCTTGTTTCCTGTTAAATTCCTTTTAAACAAAGATTATACGAACTCCGCTACCACTGCACTAGAGCAGATAATATTTTTAATTCTTTTGCTGGTCGCTTTAGGCTATCGCTTCTCCTTTGCGGCAGTTGTACCGTATCTGTGCCGGTGTTTTACCGATAGTATTTTGCAAAATTTCCGACTGCGCGATGATGTGGGCCGTTTGCATGCTAACAGATAACGCAGGGTCACCAGAAGAATCTAATCAGTTGACCCAATTATCAGCGGGTGGTTGTGCAATGGTGCTATTCCTGTGCACCCTACTCATTATCACGCCATGTTTAACGTTTTTGAGCGTTCAATGAAACATTTGCGCAATAAGATGACTTGAATTTGGAAGTAGCACTTACCGTGCTGTATGTTGATAGCTTCACTGTTTCAATAAAAAAAATGATTGACTGAGTGAAACTGGGTGAATTCACTTACATTTGTATCGTATTCGCTTATCGCTTTATTTTAAGACATTTTGAAAAGTTGACATCCCGTTTTATAAATCTCCTCGACATCGAAAGTCAGCGGTTACATACGAGGATGTCGGTATATTTAGATAAAAGTAACAACCACGGGGACATTGAAGGTAAATAAAAATTGGCGACTTACTTTCTCCTTGACTTGTTTGCGTTTATGCATTCGTTTATGCATTTTGACAGCGTTTATGCGTTTTGAACATTTTTATCATCCGCTTAATCCGTGGCTTGTCGTTTTGTCGTACGCCCCAGTGGAGGCAATCGATTTAGTTGCTCTGCGGTTCTCTACCTGCTCATTTTATATTGTAAATCGGTAATTAAAGTTTGTCCTTCACCGATGACGAACTGGAGGCAATGTTGATTTAGTGTACTTCATTGTTTCGATCAAGGCGCCGAAATGGGATGTGATGGATCCGATGATGGAACATTTTTGCTTTGCTCGAAGCGCATTTGATCCTAGCTCTCTGCTTTGCTGCGTCGCCGGTATTAGCTTTCGCCCGACGCTCGTAACACGTTTCTGGATATATGCTCGTTCGAACAGGGACACAGTTTTCCCATAACTCACACTCTGGCGCAGTGTACTGGTGGTTGCAGCTTGTGTCATTGCCCGAAAAGTCATGTGTCCTGCGTGTGGCCGATTGAACGAGCCTTGCAGATAGCAGCGCACGACCGGAAGTAACCGCGCGAGAACCGTTGGCACATGCCACAGGGAATTGTTTTTCCGATTGAGGACAACGAGTGCTTAATGAAAAATACCTCCTGATCCTGGGCCAGCATCCTTTTGATGTATTTTGCAAACCGACGCCAAAATTATGAAAAAGGAATTTAAATATGTATCATTGGCGCCGGCCATCGCATTTTCTTGTGTTTCTGCGAACGGGCGTTCCTTGCCTCATGTGATTCAAGATAAAGCGGCATGATGGGAATTTCTTTTTAATAAAAGATGTTTAAGTTGATTACACAATTTACATTAATTGCCGAATTCTTGGTAAACGCTATAATTCGATGGAAAAATGATGAACCTAAACGATGGATAAAAAATATCGAGCTGAGTGAAACACACAAATTAAATTCTTGGCAAGCGGCGAAAATCGAAACGAAAAGCTACATTTTAGAGGAATAACGGAACGGCAGGGCAATACACAGGTCGACCGCTTTCGACAAATTTGTTAATCCATTAATCGTCATGAATGGTGGTGCATCATGACAAAACGCGCATATACACGCGACACGAGCGAGCAATGCGCTCCCCAAGGGCGCACGATTATTCCGCATGCCGGAAGTGTTGTTGTATTGCACCATAAATTTGTTGTACTTTACCGCCAGCGTTTAAAGGTAATCATGGCATTACACATCAGCACGTTTTTGCCATCGTTGCTTGTTTAAGCAATGCATGTGGAAATTCCATCTTTTAAGCCCTAAGAAAAGTAGGGCTTAGCTAGTCGATACGATTACTTACAGTAAATTAAATCCTCTGTCTAATTAACTATGTAAGGTTTTGTGCAAACTAAGTTTTTCATGAAACTGAGACTGATAATGGTAGGATGTCCATACCCTGTTTTGTTAATTAGTTTAGGTTTTGGATTAGTAATTGGCTGGTAGTGGAACTGTAACGCCTTGGGCGCTCTCTAGATGATAGAAAACTAATTTACTATTCATTTGGAAACCACGGAACGGAAACGTATGTAAAGCCACACAGTCTTATAGTGCAATGCAAGTGCAGAGCGTTTATTTGGTGCTGTTAGGATTGCATTTCGAGGAGTTTAGGTCCAGAATTTGAACATGTGAGGCGTTTTAAAACAATGAGCCATGAGCAATGAGCATAGTGAACTAAGAAACGAATGGAACAGATATGGTACAAAAGATATGGCATCTTGTATCCCTTCGGTTTAGATAAAGTACGCTGACGTTGAAAATCTAGTAAAGTGGAACAAGTGAATGAGCATATTAACAGCCAACAGCTAGTGAGAGTTTTCGTATCTCTTCACCTAAACCATATTTTAAACAATTCAAGCATGGGCTTGCGAAGGAAAAAAATGGTACAAATACTACAATTGTTTGCTGTGTTTCACGCAAAAGCACAAACATATATTACAAATTTCCTGATAGGTTGCAATTTATTCAATATTATCACTTTCTTTTTCATAATTTCAGTTTTGCACACATCGGCTAGTTTAGCACTCAACGAAAGTTGGGATCCCGACGTACGGTAAGTGGTACATATGAAACTGACATTAGATAAACATGGTTAAACTATTTACTCTTGCAAAGAAATGCCGTAAACACCTATTTGAATACCATTGTATAAATGGTTAAGCTAAGACCAGCAAATAAGAAAGCAAGGTGCAAAAAACAGTCTTGTGAAATATTTACAAACGAAAGCATCTCATCCTCGAATTATGCTTGCTGCCCAAAATGTTGCTAATTAATGTTTTTCTTTTTTGCCTTCTAGAGATGATATGGAAATGATGCTGAATAAAATAGTGCCCGAAGGCTTACCATATAGGCATTCCTGCGAAGGTCCCGACGACATGGTATTTATGCAAGAAAAAAATCTTTTCACCACCTTGAGTTTGTTCGGGCCAATTTGCTGATTTTTATCTGTTCATTTACTACACAGCCTGCACACGTTAAAGCCTGCTTCCTCGGAAGCTCCCTGACAATCCCCATCACGGACGGTAAACTGTCACTCGGTACGTGGCAGGGCGTCTGGCTGTGCGAACATCGAGACCACGCAGGCTCCCGGAAGCTTGTGATAACGCTTTCCGGTTGCCCTCGGGACTCAGCCCGTAGCCCACTTTCGCCAGTATCACCGATCGCTTCCACCTCCAGTTAGGGAAGGCCGCGCTCTGCTCGCGATAGTCGGTAATCGTGGGTTAGAGCGGCTTTCTGCTGTAAAGCCATAAACTACTGTCCAACTACCACAGAAGAAACAGCAACAACAACGGCAATTTTAACCAAAACAGCGACAACCACAAAACCAGTAACATCAACAGCAACAAATTCAACTTATGCTACCAGTAATGCTACTACTACTACCATTATTACATTAAAAAATAATGCTACTTATGACACTACTACTATTATTCCCAGAACCACTAGTACATCTATTACTACCGCAATTAACGATTGCAAATCTGCGTAAGATAAGCAAATGCCCGGATCCGACGTGCAAATTCGGAATAAAAATCAGACAGAAAAAGAGAAAACCAAAAAGAGTCCAACGAGCAGACATCAGTCGAAAGAAGGACCCCTTTATTCTTTTTATTTTCAATTCATCAAAAATCATCGGTCGCGTTCGGCCACCGACGGGTCATAGCTAATTGGTAAATAAAACGTTACTAAAATACATTTTTCCCCCAAAAGAAAGGGTGGGGCCTGACTCGAAAGATTGAACTTATCGAAAAAAGCAACAAATTTTAATGAAAAGAAAATCCTTCAGCTCTCTGCAAGGTGCCGGGGTTTGTCCGAGTCAGTTGTCTATAATCAAATTGTGGCAGAACGAAATGGATTAAAATCGAGGCAATAGACAGAACGAAGTGTGAAAAACACGAACAATGAATTGGAGTTGCACAATTCGATGAGAGAGAGAGCGAGAGAGAGAGACGGGTATTGGTGTGAAATAAGGGCGATTTAATGGAACAATCGAACAGTAATGTGGCAACAAGGGGAAAGCGAAGTCAGGGAAGGTACCAAGAACAAAACAAAACCTGTTTTAAATTGTTAAAGAATTTTCTTGAATCGTTAAAATGGTCGTAGGTGTAGTAAAGATGAACACATGCTGTGCATGAACTGTAACAAGGTTCAAATTTAGACAACATCACAGAGGCTTACAAACTGAGCACTGTACTGTATCCGTGTATAAGTTCTGTCCCTCTCTGTTTTGAAAGTTCAATCTGTGCATAATTATGGATAATTGCAATTGTTACACCGTAAATTGCACGATATATGGCTGATTTGCAGGGGCAGGATTTTCGTGGAAACAACAGCAACGCAATAGGAACCGTAG
The DNA here is from genome assembly GCF_943735745.2 of Anopheles bellator. NCBI lineage: Eukaryota > Metazoa > Arthropoda > Insecta > Diptera > Culicidae > Anopheles > Anopheles bellator. The sequence continues at coordinate 51,963,246 of NC_071286.1, forward strand.
TAAACAGTAGCAGACAGACGGATAGGGCAAGGCAGCGTATCGGAAAACGAGAGAATACTAGAATGTGAGTGTGCTGTACAGTCGCGAAAGATATGGCGATTTTCTTTCGTTGTTTGATGGATTGTTTATTTTCCTCGTTGTATATTACTTCTAGCAAACGACCACAAATGTGCCGATGTACCGTCAATGAATTCAACCAGATATGCAGGACGTTCAGTGTGTGTGTATAGTTTATCTGTTCCTGCTGCACCACAAAATTATAATCAGAGTTTGTTATACTAATCATGACAACGGCTCTGCTGACAAATGATATTTAACTCTTTATATGCTTTCCAGCGATTTTTAAAATTAGTTTGCTACACATTCCTAAGCATGCAATGTCCGAGACTACGAAAGTAACGAACGGCACAGATAAATGAGTAAGGAAAAGTAAAAAAAGTTGGTGGCAGGTGAAATGGTATATAAAGTTAAATTATTTTCACATTCGCTACGAAACAAGGCACTATACTGAAAAAGCATCTAATATTGTTCGTTTTTTCATAGGAACACTAAAAAGGGTCTTGTTGGAAAACAGACGTCCTCGTAACTGACAGAAACAATTTCTAATTTTATTTGAGGGCCGCGGCGGTTCCGTTATAATTGTTGTTGTTGATGTACTACCCACGAAATGTGAGTCTTCGTTATCAGTTATGCGTTACTAACAAAACAGTTCAACAAGTGTTCTCTTCGACAGCATAATGAATTGTGTTTGTGCAACGCATATAAGCAATCTACGTAAAGAACGGCAGCGAACGCTCTACGTGTTAGGTACAGGAATCCACCGTATGTTTTCTATTATGGTGATGGATTGCGCTCCGATGATACGTAGAAGTGAATACGTGGCGTAAAATAGCGCAACGAACGTATTTGAACTGTTGGCAATTATGAAGTGCAGGAGCAATAAACTTTCTACAAGAAAGCCACAAATAACCCGATTCAAAGGAAGCGGCGTTGTAGGTTACAGGGGTACACCTTGTTTCCCTGGAGATTGGCGCTGCGTCTAGAGCGCAGGACTTAAGGTATCACAGTTATCGAGCAATTTATTTCGAGCAGCACAGCATCATCAACACGGAAATGGCAGGAAAAAACAAACGAGCAGATCGTTAAAAGTGTTATACCACAGAGGTCGGCATCTTAGGGACGACGAGACAAATACGGTTCTTTTGTAGCTATACAGAACTGTTTATTTAAATAATTTTCACACTAAGATGTCTTCGTATGACAATTACGTGAATACGAGGACTTACAGAGCTGGGCAGAAATATGGCAATTTACCTGTAGCATAATGTGGGCGGGTAATATCAATTAGAATACTTTCATGCTACTTCTTGTTGAATATGTCAATTTACCGGAAGGTCGCTGCTGGGGCGCGATTTCGGAAAGAGCGCTGTAGCGCCTTATTTTTGGCACTTCAGAGATTCCCAAAATCCGCCAGACCCTTTACTTTTTATATGAAGAAAAGTTTGTTATCCCCTGGGTTTAACGATTGGTATAGCTGTAATGAAATGCAAATAAATACACACATGCGACATAATCACACCCGCACGCATCTCATCCAGCCACAAAAATTGATCTTAACACATTCATTAAATAAGCCGGAAAACTCAAAAAGGAACGAAAAAAATTAAAGCTAAAATAGAACGAGGAAGAACTAAAGTAAATTAAAAAATCTTGGTATGAGCTTTAAAACGAATAAATATAATGAAAATGAACTAATTAACGTTATGAATAATTAGTTAATCGCGTACACGTACAGTGTTAATAGAGCAAACATTGACACTAAATTGGAAAATCAAATCCCGTGCGATGCAGAACAAGGAAAATTACGCAACGCCACGGTGGAACGGGAGTCAGTTACGCATTTACATACACGCAAGAGCATTTGATTGGGACCTTGGAATGAATTTTACTAAAAAGATACCTAGTGTCGCATGGAATAACAATAAAATGAAGTGTTAGAGCGAAAACATTTTTCACTCCAACAGTCCAAATGCAAACCAATTGTCCATAGAATAAAAAGGTACAACGTATAATCAGGCATGTTAGTTTTTGTTTAAAACAGGCGAACCGTGCGCTTCATTCACTACTCTCTTCATCAGTCCCAAATGCATCCAAGATTACGGATTGATTGTTGGGTGTTTGAAGGATTCTTGTGTGTATGTAAAGGAGCAGACTTGAGTTCCAAGTTATTTTCGCACTTGTCCAGCCGGGGACTTAAAATTTATAAGAGGTCTCACTGCACACGAAGAGTTATGCCATTTGGGCACAGTGACAAAGAAATTGTTATCTCCTTATTATCCGTACGAACGAATGATAGAGCGCGTGGTCGAAACAGAGAATTATAACGTTCATTAGTAGTGCGAGAACCGTAAAAATCAAGAACAATGTCAAATCTTTTTCGAAACAACAATATTTCATTTTCTAGAACAGAGCAATTATTTAGAGCGTAAGTTGCTAACACTTAGTAAAATTATGATATAATCTAGGAAAAAAAAACAATAAGGAAAACCTAACAAGCGACAAAAAAATGTTTTCAATCTGGCAAATTTCGAATACATTTCTGTCTCACTATTCCTTTTGGTTGGTTATTGCCCACGTCGTGTTACGCGACCCACACGGTCAAGTGTTAATGCGAAGGTTGCGCAGTGCCAACGCCAACGTCAGGGTTTAATTCGTTGCAATATTGATCGTCGACATCCCCAACACGAGAGTTTCTTCCCCCTCGCGGCGGGTGATTGGCAAGCGAATGTGGCCGAATGTGCCCGAGGCGCCCCACACGATTCTATTGCGCCCGACAAGGCACAACTGTTCCCCACAAGTTCAATATTTCTTCGAATATAAACTAGCTAGTTAGAACAATCCAACAGTCAAAGATCATCACCGCAAACCGTCGGCAAGCATATAGTTTCTCTAGCATCTGAATTTCGTGCGAATGTTTCGTTTCAGCGGCGGAACGCGACTATCGTTATCATGTTGTAGCGCGTGCAGAATGTGGAAGTGCCACCCACTAGATCGAAATTTAACCTGTAGCGTCTCATTTTGTTAGGAGAACTTTTGTATTGTGTGACAAAACTGAAACAAAAAAATCAAAGTGGCAAAAACATCAAGTTGTCTTGCTAGTGAAATGTGTCTGGATAGGGAGACAATTCGTCGCTACGATACAATTTTGAGCCTAGTTACGAATTGTTTAGCTGGCAGTGGACACGTTCGCCAAATTACAGTAACCTTTCGCATTATGGCGACCTCTCGCGCGAAGGGGTGAATATTTTTTATAGTGAAAAGAGAACAAAACAAAACAAAACACACACTCAAAACACTTTAAGCTTACTGTACTACAGAAGGTAACGCGGGCGCGTGGCTAGTTGTGAGAAGTTAATAAGAAGTAGAAGACGAAAAAAAACTAGGAACCACACCAACAAGGTGGAAAAAGATGCAACGCCCGTGCTGCCAAGAAATAAGCCTCTGAGCATTTATGCTAGTGGGGGTGCAAACACAAATAATGGGAAAAATTAACCAAATTGAAATAAATCCGTCAACAAAACCGTAACAAAGTGTATGGTACTATTTGATTGAAGATGAACATATTTTGTAGTAAACTCCTTTTTCCCGCTCGTATCTATCGTAATCGCAGGGCACCAATTTCTATGCCGCCAAAAGCCAGCTTCGGACGGCCATCGTACTGGGGTATCCATTAGCGCATGGGCAAAGTAGGGGGTCAGAATCATAATGCTATAAGACCGTAGAAACACCAGAAGCAAGTCGGAAAGCAAAGGAGACATGGAAACTCGAATTAAATGTGGCGTGCGAAGCAGATACCCTGCATAGCGACACATAACACGAATCGTGAAACAGTTCAAGCTGTGTTCCGTGATTTTCAGCTTAGGCGCTCTTTACTTGCGCAGCACCAATAGCATAAAGATGATAGGTTTGCGGCAGAGAAAAAAATATAGCAAAACCCACGATTCGGACGCCGGAGTTTGGAAAGAGGGCTAAGAGTGAACTATGTAACATAGCAGGCTTTTGGCGAAAAGCCTATGGCTGACGAAAATTGTAGAAAAAACAAAATATTGTACATTGTAAGATTTTTTTTTGTATACCACTTGTAAACACGCAAGCAAACGCTAAATTTCCGCCCTCTACTGTTTAAGGTTAAAACGCTCTAGTAAAACTCTTGACCGCAATTTATAAACGCCTCATCACCAATAGACAAGCACATGCAGACAAAAATGCGTTCTCCTTCGAGACCAGCCAGAGTATGCGTATTTCCAAAGCCCAGCAAACCACACCACAGACTGCGGTCCCACGCAAAATGTGCAACAACAGCGTCCAAGACCAAACTAGGAGAACAAGTCGAGCATTCGATGGCCAATTTAAAAAGTATACTCGCAACTCGCATGACATTTAATAAATTAGTTAAACAGTTGCTTCCGATAGCACATGTGTATTAATTTGTAGCATAAGAAGGAGCAACTAGGTTCGGACAAAGCCTACTGAACAGTAAACGTCTTTGATCGATAGACAGGGGCAATAAGCGAAACAACGTCGTACCTTTTCTCGACGCCTTGGTCTTTATGGCGCACCTATTCGTAGTAGTTATTCTGAATTAAATTACGCTTGCATCAAATCGGATAAGTCAAATCAGTTACTGTCAGTACCATGAAACAAGCTCGGCTTAAAACATTCTTCTCTTTGAGTTAATAAAAATATGTGACGTATTCTCACATCTTAATCTATTGCATGCACCGTTTTTGAAACCTACCACCAACGGTGGGTCACTAGTCCAGCTGCGTGACATTGATGATTTGTAAACATGCTTAGCCGCGTCATCATGATTTGTTACATGTGTCCGTAAAATCGAAACTCCTCAATTGCTTACGTCCCTAGTTGAGCCTTGGACATGCGAGGGTTGGTTGTTGTTACACGGTAGATAAAAGAGCATTCGAAAACCGAGACATCAAAACACAAAAGCGCACTGCCAATTTATATTTAAAAGTTAAAAATAATGCTTGACGAAGTAAAAGCGGGTAAATAGACAAAAAAATTAAAAACGACAACACAACAGCTGAACGATGAATACAGCCTTGGGTCGATAGGTGCAATTGTTCTTCAACTTAAAATCTGTTGTCATCCGTTTCCTTTTCGTTTGACATTTTCCTCCGAACAGTTTTCAATTCAATCACATACGAGCAACAATATACCACGGTAGCCATTCTGGTAGCAATACGAGAAATTCAAACGATATGCTATATATTTGTTTGGCAATTAAGAACAAATATCTCATTCTACCGAACAGTAACCGTATCTGGCTGAGTAGTATGCGTGTGCGAGAAAGCGAGATATATAGGAGGAGAGGGAGAGAAGGAGAGGGAGCTGCACAAAAAATACAATGCTTCACAATTAACATGTACCATAGGACAAGAATGAATTCAACGAATTCGAAGAATTTCAACATTATTTTCTGCAACTGCAATAAGACGTTGGAGCGGTAGTGGCAATAAAGCAGCATAGTGGAGCGCATCAACACGAAACAATCTATGAAGCGACGCAACAATGTGGATGTTGTTTGCTGGGAAATTTCACCCTAGAAGTTCCTTTACTTTGTGCACCGTGCGACGGCAAACCCACTTACGAAAGTAGCAAAACACTAAACATGCACGCATGTAATAAAAAACGGAGTGAAAAGGTGCGAAAAGGAAAAGAAGTATGCATCCAGCGAATAGTACTGAATTGATTTTCTAACAAAGCACATCGCGCTAGCAAACCAGTCCACAGAGTGCTCACTATTGGTTTATAGTTATTGAAAAGCACTAGGGAAAAGAAACGTGTATATGTGTATGAAGCGAAACTACAGGATTAACTGAAATGCAGCGGTATGCTTGAACGCAGCATGTAGGTTGAAATAAAGTATAAACATATAGTTAAAGATGGGTGACGGTGTTTGGGACAAAAAGAAAAATACACACACTCATACACACAAAATCGACAATATGTAAATAGATAAATGAAACAAGCATTAAAGTAACTTTAAACTAATAATTAGCTAAAATAACAAGTAGACGAAAATGTTGCGAAATGGTTGGTAGAAGGAATAGGTTTTGCAACAAACTACGGCAAACGGTTGCCAGTTAAAGAGTCCAATTGTTCTTGTGGTTCCGTGCTCTAATGTTTGGAAAAATAAGAAAGAAAACGGAACAGAAAAGAACTATCTGCATATAAAACGGCTGCCGTGAGAAAGTGCTGATACACGAACATCGTTTGAACAAAAGAAAAATAACGCATAAAGAAACCAGAAAAGAACAAAAACATAGAAAAACACGAAAATAATATAAGCATAAAAATTTAATTGAAAGGACACATTACGCACACACACTGATTGACATTCGGACTGGAAACCAAATACAATTAAATTTAGGTGAACCGAGTAGTTCATCAAAAGCAACAAATTACAATAGTGAGCCAACATTGGTGGGGAGCCGTTTAGCGACAGTTTGCTAGAAACAGATTATTTTGTTTTTTTCTTTCTTGTACATAACTAGTAATACAACACAAGAATGGGCATGTGCGGTAATAAGGACGGTCACAAAGATGAAGGAAACATGTGACGAACATATGAAACGCACGGGAGTGTTGAATTATGGAGAATATTGTTTATGAAACAATGAAAAACAAGGATCTAAGCTAGTAACGAAAGGTAGCAAAATCAAATGGAAGCACCATGCCGCACACTGCTGACCGACGCAGAGAGGAATGCGCTGAAAACATCCGATCAACCAGGCTAAGCGAGGTTGTACGAGGAAAGATTGATGTTTGTTTACTAGGACAGTTGAGTAAATTGTAATAAATGTAATGATGAACGGTAGAACCAGTGAGGGGCACCAAGGCAGAAACCGAGCCCAGGAGAACACACAGTAGAGGCAAACAATAGTAACACACAGTATTGCTGACAAAACTGAACTAGTTTACACGCAACATGCAGTAGAACAAATCGGCAACTAGGAATGAATTAAGAATAAACCAATACAACAGCATTGAGTAGTGTGGTAAATCTACATGGCAAACAACCGTCAGGAAAAGGCTTAATAAAATCGTAAAGGAAACCCATAATTACAATTAGCAAAGCGGAAGGAAAGTTTGTTAGAACGAGCAGATAGATAGACCAGAACCGATACGAAACTGTGAAGCCGAACGTTTTATGATGCGCATTGGTACCACGAAATAAGCCTACACGACGCAGCATAGAATAAGACACGCAGAGTACTACGCGAAAGTTAATTGTTTTGAGTTTTAATGATCGGAACAGTTTCTGTTTCCCCCAAAACGCGAAACCAATAGTTTTTACCTAAATATCCACTTCACCATTCTCTATGACTCTAGGAAGTTAAAACGAATAGAAAAGAGTGCGAGTCGCGGAATCATTGTTAGAAAATGGGATAATTAAGCAAACAAAGCTGATCGAATCAGAGCAAGATGCGTAAAACACAAGACACAGAGGACCTAAGACGAACAATACCAGATGCACTATGCAGCAAAACGGAGACAGCAGAGAGCGACACTCTACCGGAGGAAAAAAGGGCGTAAAAAGAACGCGAGAATAATGAAAAAATAAACAAAACATTCAAAACAATCAACCTTATTTGTTTCATTACTATTGCTGCCCCCGTCAAAACGGAAAGAATTTTAGCTCTTCCCATCGATTTTCTCATTGGATTTTTTAAAGTTTTTCTACTATTCTATCCTTCAAGTTTACTGATGTTTCACGAAGTATTTCCATAGTTTACTATGGATTCCAGATATTTTTTGGAACCGCCTGTCTTCCATACACATGATATCAGACCTGCCGGTCTTTTCTTTTTTGTACATGAATCCAATTCAAAAGAAGAAATTGATTATAAAATTTAATGTATTTTTGCATTTTGACTTATAAGTTCGCTATGACCATCAACATAAAACTTACGGTCTTAGAGCATCATTGAAAGAGCTCGTGAAAAGGGAATGAAATCTTAAAGAATTTCTTGCTTAGTTCATTTATCAATTCATAGCATTATGATGAAGAAGACTGAAATGATGCTTCTCGAAGATGCTGGGTGTAAGCCGTACAGGCGGTTGACATATTTTCCAATATCTTTTCTGTCGTGCTGAGTATACGCCTCGCCATGTTCCCTGGGGCGCTCATGTCATGAAAATGGCGGATGACAAATCACCCCAAAAAGTCTTCTCTCTAACTGCCGCATAGAGGAAAGAGATAATCTTTCCAAACTCTAAATGGTATAGGCAAACAGCAAATGTTGATTTCGAATGTTTTATTTTTTATGGTTTAATCCTCCATTACATATAAATAAAAATATCTACTGCAGACTTTCCTTTTTTCTGCTGCTTCCCCTAGCTTCGTTATTGGTGGTAGTCACCGTGATTTAAGATCTGCAACATAATCAGAGCCTTCGTTATGCCGGTTGCAGAGCTGCGCCCGTCCTGTCCTTTCTCATATGGTTTCCTCTTTCGCCAAAACCACTTGCAGACTCACTCTCATGTTCGGTACTGGTTTTGTTATCAATTGCTCTTCCGATTTTATTGACATTTTGCCGCGGAACCTTCGGACTGTTACAGTGTTCACGTTTAAATATTAAATGTTTTCGTTTACACTGACATAGGAGGGCTGTGGGAGTGGAGAGCTGATGTTGGGCAGATTTCCGTCGCGATGAAACGCTGCTTGGATACTTCTAGTTGAATTTTCGCTTCGTCTGACTGTTTGCTTGAGAAAAGAATAGTCGTCTCCACCCTTCAAACGTGAAGAAAAAATCGGCCCTTCTGCCTTTAAGTCATGCGGACCTTGTTCCGTTATTCTTTATATTACGATAATCGAACGCAAACCAATAAAAGGAGTCTACATTTCAGTGACTGCGTTTCCTCTTCAATGTCATACCACCTTTCGGACACAAGAATAATCAGTCAGCAGTTAATTGGTGCCAGGAAAAACAATATGATGCACAAAGCTTAGAAAACATAATAAAAATGCTTATCGTCGTCGACGGACGAGAAAAGATTCCTTCATCCTATTAATCCCGATATGATGGTGTTATTCACTTTTTAGGGACGCTATTAGTGGCAGCTTTGAACAGGTTAACTTAATCTCCGCTTGGCGAGTAAATACGCGAGAAAAAAAACACAAAACCAATCATCTTTCCACCGCTTTGTCTCTTCGTCCATGTGCAACGAGATAACGAGATGGATGATAGCAAAACAGTGCTAAAGATGAGAGACGTCGGCTCACTATTTTTAGGTGCCAAATGAAGGGTGAACAATCCGCATCCAGATCTCAGCAAAGTAAACCAGAGACGTAACAAAAACAAAAATGAAAACTCGATTGGCGTATGATGAGCATAGCGCGCGTTAGGCAGCACGACGATAACAGCCACGATAGATGGTGAAGATTAAGCCAAGTGGTGATCATTTTTTCCTCTAGCATCATGATCCTTTTCCACCTTTTTGTCGGTAGCGCTCGTTGCCTCTACGACCGGCATGTTAGTTCGGTGTGGCTGTGTGCAAAAGGAAACGGGAGTAATAAAGATGTTTTCGATAAGGGGAATCATTCCCATTCGGTGGTGCCCGGCGGTTTGGACGTCAGGTCAAGTAGCACTCGCGAGATTCCTGGCATGCTTGACACTTGTTCTACCATTTTTTGCAGCACCTACGGAGAAGGTATAAAATGTTGGTCAATGTAAGGCAGAAACACGATACGCGACACGGAACATTGGCGCAATGAAGATTTTGAGAACATTTTGAACTTGAAAGTTCACTGAAGCAACTCACCAACATTTAAATTGATAAAATACTCTACTTACAGTGGTCGGTAATCGATCTGTGCCGGGGATCGCTGGCACGCCAGTCATGAAATCGTTCGTAACGAAAGGTCGCAGCACGACGGACCGCATACAGGACGGGGTCTTCTGAGCCGGATCACGATCGAAATGAATTGGTATCAGTATGACAGGCATTTGCGAAATTTGACGCATACATTCGTGTTCCAGCAGGATCTACAAATTCAATGACATAAATGATTCATGTATTTCCCATGGCGCAAACCTATTACTGTGACCATAGACCTTACTGCGTACCTTGTTGACGATACTATCTGCCTGCCGCAGCTGACAAACGACACTTTCGGTGAGCAGGGTGTGGGTAATGTCCTGCACTGGGTACTGCACAACATCGCCAAAAACGTAGCAAACTCTATTTACATTATGCAGGATGCGCGGTATTAATTTGGCAAGGAACAGCATGTCCTGCCAGTTTGGCACGTCCTTGCTAGACAGGCCCACGGCGTAACTATACGAACGTTTGTCCCCTAGAAAGAGCCGAAAATGAATGAGATGAAAACGTGTTCCATACGTGTTCAAAACGAACTTACCTTGCACACCGACGCTTCGGATTGGCAGTAACGTTGCATTCAACTTGATCGTGCTTGAAATACGACAGAGCTGCTGCTGGTCCTCCTTCGTGGTCGTACCGGAAACGCGATTCAGCAGTGCATGATTTTTCTCGAGCTTATTTTTGTAGTCTACTATCACTTTGACTATGACCTTGCGAAAAAGAAATCAAAATTGAGCCACAACATAGCTAGAGACAAGGGCAGTTTATCTTACTTGCGTTTCGGAATAGTCTTTCATATATGCTTCCTCGGCACAAAGCACCCGAATTGCCAGCCCGGGGCCGGGGAACGGATGTCGTTCAATGAGATGAGCTGGAAGGCCCAGAGAGTACCCTAGCTGTCGCACCTCGTCCTTGTGGAAGTCTCGCAGGGGCTCAATGACGCGCCCGGCATCGCGCAATTGCCGAATCAGTTCCGTGTCATTATGGTGCGTTTTGATTGTATCTGCTTTCGCGCTGACCAACGCCGAAGCGGATTCGATCAGATCCGGACGGAGTGTACCCTGGGCAAGGTAAACTTCATCCGCGTTCAGTTTCATCTCGCGCAACACTTCGTTCGACACCTTCACGAACACGTCGCCAATGATTTTGCGCTTGTCTTCCGGGCTGATCGTCTGGCACAACATCTGTGTGTCCTGATTGTACAGTGAACCAGGCAGCTTTACCGTGGTCGTACCCTTCATGAACTTGTAGACTGCATTTTTAACGAACAGATCCACGCCCAGCTCTCGTAACGATTTTTCGACATTCGCACTCTCGTTCAGGCGCATAAAACCTATCCGTAAAAGAGGCAATGAACGAACGAAAAGAAAACAATTTATATAAAGCCGATGCCGATTTTTTAACCTCTTTCAGTCTTACCAACTTACCATTATCGATATGGACAGCGATTACCTGCTCCGGTTTTAAGGCATGTCTGAGCAAAGCGGCACATACGGTAGAGTCCACACCGCCGCTAACCAGCAACTGCGACACAACGTAAAGCGAAAACAATGTTGGTTTGTAAAATTTTCAAACCAAGTGTAGATTACGATACAGGACGAAGGTGACTTACCAACACTTTACCGTTGCCAACGTGCTCCTTAATGTAGCTGATGCATTCTTCCTCGCGGTTGCGCATGGTGAAGTTAGGTTGTAATCCGGCAATATCCATGAGGAAATTGGAGAGCATCTGTTTACCATTCACCGTTAAATCAACCTAAGGAAGAGGGCGGGAACAGTTATTGCCATATATCCAAGCACCTGCAAAACCTATTGCTAGTTACCTCTGGGTGGAACTGCAAGCCGTAGATGCGTAACTGTTCGTTGTAGATCGCGGCCACAAGGTTATTCGAAGACGATGCTCCCACCTTCAGCCTGCTACCCACTTGGTCAATACTGTCACCGTGGGTGAGCAAAACCTTTTGCAAACGCTGCAAACGACTATATGAAAACAGAGACCATTAGGGATTCATGCTAGCCCCAGATCTAGTGCATGTACTAGATCAAGTAACAATTCTAAATAAGTGCAAAAGGTAGAGGATTGAATCCACTTTCTCTTTGTTTATATTAAGTTACACATTGACAAAAAAAATGTTAAATCAGGTGTAGCTTTCAATCCAAAATTTTACAAGATTGAAAGTTGTTCCTGGTGCATAGTTTTAACCAGTTTTTCTGGGAGGGTTGTATCAAAGATCACCGTACACTGCGAGGACGATCCTTTTCTTATTCCTCCATTTCCTTCTGTGAGCAACGGGCGTTAGAATGATCAACTGTATCAGTACTTACTTGAACAAGGGGCAGCTATCTTCGACCTCAACCGTGTGTTCTCCATCCTCCCGAATATCCTTCTTTTGTACGGTACCGTCAAATTCTTTGTTTATTATTTGCATTCCATAGCATATACCTGTAAAAAAAACATAAACTATATTTTTCGATGTCTCGAGCTTTCGTGAAAGTATCAGGAGCAACGAAGCGCCAGACATATTTCTGTTTTCCATTCACTTTTCTTCCACGATAACCGACCATTTGCAGTACTCACCTAGAATCGGTAAGCCTATTTTAAAAATATCGGGATCATACTTTGGCGCATCGTCGGCGTACACAGAGTTTGGTCCACCGGAGATGACAACTGCTCGGTAGCCAAGTTCTTTAAGTTTTAAGGCAGACGTTTCCAGAGGTAAAATATCTGATTTTACATTCAACTCGCGCACCTTTCGATCAATGACCTGAAAAGAGCATCCGAAAGGAAATATGAAAGAATAGTCAATAACTTTAGAGCGCTGTTTTCGCTAGAACAGAAGCAAACTACAACTACTGCCCACCTTTCCGTACTGTGATCCAGCATCTAATATCGCCACGCGATCATTATGTAAGCCTCCATTCTCCGTTGGGCAACTGGTTTTATTCAACGTAGTCATGTCGTGATCTTTGCAACACTGAAATAGACATTGAGAAAAGAAGACCAGCGTTGGGGTACTAGAAGATTGTTGCTAGGTTTTGTCATTTACTGATAACATCACTTTTCTACGATCGTAACGTGATCGACACAGTACTAATATCGCCAGCAGGACTAACAAAACATAAATATTATTGCCACCCTGAATGAAAAGTATTCGCACAACAGCGTCGAATCACTAAAAACCCACAGCACGCTCCGTTTTCAACTTAGAAACAAAGTGGATGGTTTTTTTAATCTTAGAAGAACGGGCCGTATTTATAAAGTGGACGATTTCTTAATATCATTTGTGATCTTACGATTAATAGCATCGTAAATACGACTCAGTCCGTTCCTCTTAGACTAAAAAATATATAAGGGTTTCATTCCAGATTGTGCGACTAATCTAGGCTGGATTGGGACGGTCAGGTGTCACTAAATCGTTGTTAAAAACAAAACAACAATTTTAGGTTATGGTGTGCTCAACGTTTTTGTCCGCTCGATGACATAGTATTTCTAGCAAGCACAAACAGGCGATGAAAATTTGCAACGCCATTCATCCTCATTGAGGGGCATTCCGCGGCAGAAGGATTTATTGTTCAAGTTCGGCCGAAAGGATCGATGTCACTCCTGCAGTTTTTTCTTCTTAAGGTCACCGTGACTAAAACGCAAGGGCAATATCGGCTCGGTGTATTACTGTGTTACAGCGAATCGCAGCCAGCGCATACTAAAAGGTCAAAACCGATGACCACAGGCGATACACAAATTAAAAGCGGAGCTGCGTTTTAGCTTTTCCGTCTACCAGTGCCGGCTAATAATGCTGGGCGTGATCTGTTTTCTCTTGATCGGTGGCTCAGAAGGATACGTGTGTGGAATGCTGTGAGGACGAGAGGGAGAATATTTACACGAAAGAAGATACGTAAGAACATCCACGGCAGCTTTCGTCGACGGGTTCCGTAGTGCTCCGTTTCTCGATCCTTTATGCAATAACCACTGGTATCCAACTGTATAACCACTGCTCATCCACAACAATCAACACCACGTTCGCTCGCTGTTTTGACTGTCGACGACTTCGCGACGTCTTTAAGGCGGAACCCCCGAAAGTGTTTGTCGCTTCCGTCGCAGGGTTGTAGAAGTGCGACGAGCGAGCGACAAGTAAATACAAGGTAAGATAAGCGATGAGCACGACTTGGAGACCACTGGATAGAAATGAGCCCGACTTTTCTTCGAATGTCAGCGAAAGCCGACGACGGTCGATCACCCGAAAGCTGACGCCTACGGGAGTAATTTGATTCGTCGTGCACCTGAGTTTTCCGGATCTTGCACGATAGCCAACCAACACGCATCGCAAATTTCCTCCGATAGCGAACCCGACTCTGGTTGACTTAACGCGCGGCCAACACGTTTGCCAATCAACAAGGAGAAAATGCGAGCCTTCTTTTCACTTTGCAGCGGTAGTAGGATGAATTTCAACACCAATAGCAGCGCTCTGTCAAAATTGGCTTCGATGGTCACCTTTCTCTCTTCGCCTGCCTTTTCTCGGAACAGTGACATCCACAGCGGATACGCACGTCTCGCGGCGTGTATGTGTGCATGATTGGGAGCTGTTAAAATGTGCGCTATCAGCTTTTCCAACAACACACGGCTGGCACATTTTTACCCATTTGTACTGCAGCGAGAGAACGAATGATGAGACATGCGATTTGCGGTGCACTTCGAAAGCCATTGCAGGATATCTTTGTTTCCGAGGTAGTGTCAGCGGTTAGGGGCAAAATAAGAATTACCTTCAGAGGACGCACAAGGCAAACGAGCACGTATTCAGTCGATCTTTATGACAGGCTCCTTGGCGTGAAAATGCTGTCAGGCTGTCCGTAACCGTGTGTTCGTCCTTTTGAACGTAAACTTTCTCCAGCATCAAACGTAACTATCTGCACAGAATGTAAATTGCCTTTCCCACGCTTTGCCGATTCCAGCCAGTGCAAAAGGACAACACACAAAACACTCACTAACCGGCGCCGCAAGGACGCTCAACTATGCGGGGCTCTTATCTCGCACACGCCGTCAATGGTGCAGATTACTAGTTAGATGACTTTACCGTAGATTTATAATTAATATGAATGGAAAAAATACACCATTTAATCGTAGCGCAGGTTCGTTCTACCAATCACGAGCAGCGGAATGAGTTACGATAGCGACGACAGCGGCAAATGCCGACCAATTCGCCCACTTTTGTGGCCATAGTCGGCGCAAGAGAGCTGTCAAAAGAAAAGTCGTTCGATGCGTTGTCATTTCCGTGTCTAGAAATGTCATTTAATAAAAAACCCTATTTAAATTCACTTTTCAATATTTTGTGTTCCTTGATTCTCACAGTCTATTTGGTTAATAGTTAATAGTTAGTTGTAGCGACCTCGTCGTAACGATATTTTTACAGTTACAGCAACAGTCCGCGAATACGAATTCGAGCAGTCGAGCAGCACGGTCGAGCAACACGCTCGAGCAAAGGTCGAGTATTCATTGAAAAATTTTATCCGCACCTTCGAAAAATAGTTAAGAACACTTTTGTGGTGAACACTAACAAGAACACTTTTTCGGCTACCGGACGTGTTCCGGATTAGCTCAAAGTGGTAGGTAGCGATCTCAATCAACGGTTTCACCAGGTTTTAGAAGGTCGTGATAAACCACACCTTTCTCGTCCCATCACACACAGCATTTGTTCAAATTGAGCATTTGTTTTTCGCAGCGATTTCTATCAACGGTTTCAGCAGGTCTTAGAAGCTCGTGATAAACTACACCTTTCTCGTCCCATCACACACAGTATAGATTTTTTGCAGTATCGATCTCGTTTTACAGTCAAAGTAGAAGGTTGTCCCGATCGAGTAGAAGGTTGAGAATTTCCTCTGAGGATTTTTAAAGTAAATCCATTTCTCATCGCCAGTTACAATTCTATGGAGAAATGACTCCCTTTCATGCTGGGTGAGCAGAACTTCACATGTGTTTTTTCTTTCTTTCTGCTGTTTTTCGGTCAGCTCATGTGGTACCCATTTTCCATTCTTGTGGATCGTTCCCATGGCCTTCAAACGTTTCGATACCGTTTTTTGGGACACATTTAGCTGATTTGCGAGTTGTTGTTGCGTTTTGTGTCATCTTCATCCAAAAGAGCTTATAGTTCAGCTTCCTTGAATTTTGCTGGAGGTCTACTAAGCTCTTTGTTTTTTTAATCAAAATCGCCATTTTCAAATTTTTGGAACCAATGAAAGCACTGCAACCTGCTAAAAGCGACTAATTGACTAATTTTTATACTAAATAAATACTAAACATCAGATTCGTCGCATTTTGCTAGGGTGACTTGGATGAAAATTGTGTTAGTTGTTATATTGTGTCGGCTATCACCAGACAGTTCGCCAGCTTAGATTGCGACTGGGACGCCGACTCCTGTGATTGTCCGACAGCAGAGCAACATTCTGTGACACGGAAATTTCTGCATCCGCACCGTGAAATGCATAAAGGTCGTTGTTACAATACAACTGTAAACAAATGGACATTGATTTTGGAATCATATTTTAAAACGATTTATAATTTTCAAACTTGTAAGTACATTTATTGAAGACATTCATTCAATTCATTGCTCTTGTCCCCGGCAGTTTCGTGCGTTCCTCTTTTATGGCGTTCACAATGTCAACTACCAGAGGGTGTGAAAATTTGTTTTCCGTAGAATCAAAGAACTCTTGCAGGTGCATGGGACAACTATCGCGCTTTTCGTATTCATATGCTTGCATGACCATATCAAGCCGATCGAGATCCTTCACAAACTTTGCCTCTGGAGTCTGACCTTCCTCGTATTCCTGAACAACATAGAATGAAGGGAGTCCATATACTACGTTAGATCAAATAGGATTTTACAAACACGCGCCAAAGCACTCACATTGAATAAAGCCATCACCTTGTCCTTATTTGGACCTAACAAGTTTGCTATTTCGGTCATTGCAGAAAACTCTCGAAGTATCTTTTCTTCACGGGGAACTCCGCAATACGGGGTGATGTCCCCGACGATGCCCTCCGCTAGATCGTGAACAAGTGCTGTAACAAAAACAGTTAGAATATTCGTAGCCTCGAAGAGAGTGCAAGACAGTAGTCAATAAAACAAATTACACATTTCCATCACGCGAATGCGATCCAATCCGTGACAGTCTTGTAAGATGAACGACATCATAGCCATTCTGTACATGTGACTCGAAACGGTCTCACAATCTTGAACTTTCCTCAGGACCCATCCTGTTCGTTTCAAATGCTAAGGAAGAAAAGCAAATATTTTAGCCTCATAGTTACTTGTAAATTGTGCTCATTTGCTTGGACAGCTTACCTTAAGATTGCCTATCACCTCCATAAATTTGAGATAGTTTTTCATTATCTACTCAAAGTAAGATAACAACTAGGAAATTGGTCTACACAAGCCGAGCCTAATCGTTAACACCTCAACGCAGCAATTAGCAACTATATTAACAAAACTGGCATCATTAAACCTATCACTTATTGCTTTCCTCCAAACCTCTAATCCAATCCTCTAAACGCCAGAAATCAGCCGCAAACTTCAACTGTTCTTGACAGTTCAAACGTGATCCAAATTTTCCAAATTCCCAAAACAACCAAACATTTACTCGTTACCATTTGAAGCTATATTTCTTGTTTAACCACAAACGATTATTAAACTACAAAAATATTGCGTAATTTAGGTCCTACTGTGCAACACTATTCACCTTTTCCTGATTGACAGATATGATAATTTGAAACAATAGAGCCAAACGGAAAGCGAATTATTGCACCCGACACCATAAACGCACATTGACTAGGGCAAAATGTAAATAAAAATATCTCTTGATTATTCAGTACTAAAGAAAGAAGAAGAAGGAAAAGAAGTTCTCATAACAATGCTAAAAGTTTCTCAACAAAATACGGTTTACAAATTTGTTCACAGTTCTTTGAGGTACGTATCACTTCTAATATAAAATGCCCTTACGTGAGTTAAATATTCGCTCTTCGGGAACCCATTCACTGCTTTTTTTCATTGCAGATATGCGCATCGCACTCACTACAATGTTTTAAAAATACAACCCGATTGTAGTTCACGCGATATTCGATCAGCTTTCATTAAACTTTCTAAAGAGGTACTGATAAGTACCTTTTACATTCAAACACGCTCAGGCTTAACAGGCTTTGCTTAACTATTTTCAATCTGTTAATTGTGCAGCTTCATCCGGATGTAAATGTTAGTATCGGTAAAAACTACGATAAGAAATCTTTCGTTGAGCTTCTCGAAGCATATCAAGTTCTGAGCAAACCAGAATCTCGAGCTGCATATGATTACGAACTGTCGTTAACGGCCAGTGGGAATGGACAGCAAATTTTTCACAGGCACGTACACTGCATATTGGAAACGATATGCAAAACTCTTATCACTGATCGATTCGGTAGCTTTCAAAAATCTACAGCGACATTTATTTTAATGCAGACCATGGGCTTCGGCAAATAAACAGCATGCCGATTACGGAGAGGAATCGTACTACGGAATTAAAGGGGTTAAAAAGGTGAGCAATTGGACGATCGTTCTACTTTGCGCTGTGTTCATGATGATTGGGATCGTTTTGCAGACTATAGCTATCAGGTAATGTTCGTTATTTTTCAAGGAGGTTAGAAACCTTATTAAAGTAATGTGTCTGATTTTTCACAGTAAATCGTTCACGTTTAAACGTAAGCAGTTGGACGAATTTTCAAGGCAGAATGCAATTCAGCATGCTGAAATACGAGAGGAAGCGGAGAAACATGGGAACAAGGCGCAAATAGAGCGTATGAAGACAAAGTTAAATAGGGAAATCATATGAAAAGGGATTTTTGTAGATACTTTTAAACATCCCCGCGATGCTTTGTAAATAATAAAGAATTAGACGATTGGTAAACGACTGTTTGACATAGTTCAGTTCATCGAGAAAACCTTTTCGTTTTGAAAAGAATGGAAAACCTCTCAAAGCAATTTTTGAGCGAAACTCAAAGAAAAAGCATGATGATGAACAACTTTCACATACATTCAAAGAGACACCCAATTTTATGCATATATTCAATATCTTTTTCACAAAATAACGTTTCCGATACCTTATTAGATTATTATTATTTTTAGAACGTGCAGCGCAGTGTTGAGCTTGAACCCCAACTTAACGTTTTACACTCAAGTTATTGCATCAACTAACTGGGGTTAAAGGGTTCTAACTGACGCCTTTCGACTAGAAACTTATTAATCAATACAGCATTACGGATGATTCTAATTCATTAATCTAATTCAGCTTTTCAATAACAATCTAGGTTCTGCTCATTACTGCAGTATTGTTTAGCTTAACTAAATTTATTTAACGGGCGTTGAGTATTCAGAGGATGTTCATAATGCTACATATGGACATGTGCACAATAATTTAAAGAAACTATTTGATTGATTTGATTCGATTACCTGATTATAAGCAGAATAAAATTCAACATAGCTTGTTTAACATAATACGTTTGAATTGTCTAAAACTGATGATTTCGGATTCATCAAATGATTACTCCACTTGCATTGGTTTAAGCAATGGGCATTTATAATTATCTTTAATATAATTTGTAATAATAGACATTTAGAAGCAACATTCCTAACAATGTCTCATTACCTACACCATTGCGTTTTTGGTTTTTGTTTTCTTCCCAAATTGCCCTTTACGATGATAATTAAATGATGCACATTTAATACACAAACGTTATCACATAGTACCATATTAATGATTTTTTTTGTATAATTTCTTTCATTGCTACGCATGGACTTTACAAGCATCCCGAGTGTCGACATTCGTGAGTAATTGACTATATGCACGACTAAATGGGTGATAGTTTGCCAATACTCTGCCCCATGGAGGAGATATCGGGTTGTGGCTTTTGTTTACCTAGCGTTGACCAGATTAGCGTGGCACTCTACCGAAGGTACTACTAATCCAACCGTTTTGTGAGAATTCTCAGCGCTACATGGGGTTTTTCGGGATCGAACACCTGCTCGCCGTTCACGCGGTAGTCCGCGTATTCCATGCGGTACACCTGGAAGAAGCAATTGGGTCAAACGCAGTTCGGTGGCAAGTCAGAAGCGGATGTGTGGAAGTCACCATTACCTCACCAAAGTCCATCTTTTCCATCACTCGCGCCGAGTAGTGACTACTGCATAAGACGTGCATCAGCTTGATGCCGTTCCGCGATGCATATTCAAGCGTACGATCGGTCAACATACCGGCAATGCCCATACCACGGTACCGGGTGTCAACCGAGATAATTTTGCAATCCAAAAACCGATCGATTTCCGGATATAGCTCGAAGATATCAAACTGTTCATCCACATGGTCCATCATCGCCATGATTTTCTTAAACTTGGGATGTTCACATTTGTCTGCTAGTTTCGGCGACGGGTCGTCTCCTGGTTGCTGTTTGATTACATAGTTTAACGGAATCGGTAATTAGAATAAATGTTTTAGAGGCAGCTATGCTTTGTCTCGACAAGTGGAGCACTAGTATACCGGTTTCATGATGGTCCCGTTGAGTATTACCCCAACGATTTCGCCTCTACCGTTAACCGCTTTGTAAGACGACTTTTCACCCAAACTTTTGGTGGCGTAGCTCTCCAATTCCTTACAGTCACCGAGCTGAATGTATGTATTGAGGGGCTCGTCCTGGAAAGAGAAAATTAATAAGTAAGTATATTTTATGTTACCCGTAAATATGGCCGCAGTAAATGTATGTAAAACATGCGCATTGATATCCCAAACTTCACTGGCAAAGAGGAGTTATGCTCGTAACGAAGAATATTGTGAATGGATGAAGGCGCTACACAGCATAGCGGTTAACAGGTGCTGAGGTGCATAATGTGGTACCTTTCCATGTTTTATTCATCGTTTTCTCATGTTGTGCTCAGATCGTTGAGACCCGATCAGGGTAACCAAAGAGACTTATTATGCAAAAGAAAATCATTGAAGAAGCGAAAGATTGACGTGAGAGGCACATGATTTCTCAAGTTACAAGTTTTGTTGGGATCCACGAATTGGGCAGTTAAACGTCCGTTTTTAGGTTTACCTTAAAAAAGAACCGCTTCAGCAGATCTAGAACATCTTCGGTATCGGCCTCAGTAATAACTGTAATTGAAAGGTCCCGGTCAATCTCCGACAAGGCCATGCTTTCCCTTTCTGCTCCATCGCAGGTCTTGGGGGTCTTTGACGCCATCCGGCCGCCTTTGGCCAACAGGTTGGAAAGCTGAAAACACATAGGAAAAATGAACAAGAGATACGAACGGACGCATTAGTTAATTGATAGTCACGACCAAAAAAACGGGCATTGTTAACATTAGAATGTAGTACACATGAGAAGGTGATTAGTGCCTCTCCAAGGGATTGCCTAGTTGTTAAAAGCGCAGCATTTCCGTTAGGAGATGGTTAGCGGATAAAGTAATACTTGCCATCAGACATGTTTCATCCAGCAGGTGAGGGTCATGAGTGGATGGAACGGTGACGCCGCTGATCGACGGAAGATGATCGACGTGATTTTGTATTTCAACTTTCATGTTGATTGATCGACAAAAAAAATCGATATTGATCAAGGATGTGAGGATGAAATATAGATGCGCCTGAATGTGTGTTTGTATATGTCACATAAACGGATAAATAAATATGATCGCTGTTGGATTCGCTGTGACACACAATTACGGTGGCGCAATGAACACAACTGAGCTTGACGCTCCTTTTCTGCTCTACACCTAGTTAATTAAATTTTCATGCATACAGAAGAGCAATCGTAAACTGGTACTTGGAGTGTTTAGGCTAAAACAGAACCTTTTTACCTGAAATGAAATAACACATAAAATGGGTAAAAGAACAACTAAACAAATGTTTTGAAATCGACAGCAACACAATCGCGGATAAACTAAATATCTATAAATGAAATATCAACTGTTTTCCCCGTGTTCGAAAGACGCTCAAATTCATACTCGTGTCGCGGTGCAAAGGGCCGCCTGCGATCACGATCAATCCCTGGCAACCGATCAGCGGTGCATAACAATTAGCTCGATTTCAGTCGCCCCGCATGCTCCGGTGTGGTCGTTTCCTCCCAGAGAGCACAGTGGGCTGGAACGTGAGCTATCCCGCCGCTCCCAGCATCGTATATTAGCTAATGCTATTGTGTGGCAAGGAAATTGCTCCGTCTACTAATCTGCAGGCAAACACAACACCTGCTGCGCCCCATTTACGCGGCAACTTGAGACTCACGTGTGTTTCTACGAAACCCCCCTTCCGGATAAGGCGAACACTGATCCCTGTAGTTTGCCAAATCGTGGCTCTTAACAGTACGGTGGCGTAAGTAATAGTGCAGCTAATAACAGCGCCCCACTTTGGCGACAATGACCACAATCTTGTTGGACTCCTTTCCAGATCACACTGGGGACACACATGAGAGTATACAGAGACGCAAATGCAATAACATAAATATTGCAGCCAAACTGTCACTGAAAGCTCACTCCGTTTCTTAACTCACTTTAATTTCGGGGGAAAAAAAATGTGTTGCACTTATTGAGGTGATGACGGATTCTGTAAGCCGAAACTGTATTTCACGGGCGCGCGACTACCACACTTGTTTTTGAACGCGTGAGCCGATAGAACGTGCGACTACTACTGTGAGCAAAGCACACGATTTTAGTGGAATTTCGCGTGCGCCTCCGAAACGCAGTGTACACCGTAGGACCAGCCGATGCAATGAGCTTTTATTAGAATTGCCGCTCATATTTATACTGCACTACAATCGCAACACGCGACTTCGTTCCTGCCGGTCGCTAAAGCTCTTGGCGCGTGTCGATGTGTGAGGGACGCACGAGCTGTGATAGTGTATCCGCACGGTGGTGCGATTGAGAATAATCACTAGTTCCGGTGCGCCTCTAGCTCTGCGATTGTGGCAGGATCCAATTTCCTAAGATGCTACGCGATAAGTCAACAAAGTACTGTGTCTATTCAACTACCTGCTCACTTGGGAACTATTTTAAAGGCATAATATCAAGTGAATTGTACTGTTCATTTCTTTAGCTAGTCGCACAGTAACATACAAATAGTGAAATCGATGCTTTCTATCCGTATTCTTCTACACCTTCATTGGTTAAGAAAAAAAACCTCTTTAAAATATTGTGAATTTCGCCATTTTTAATTGTTCGTGTCACAGCGACAGGACGCTTAATGTTCGTCCTTGAAAATAGTGGAAGAAATAACAAATACATCTCGATGGGAATCAGGTGTCAGGTTTCTGGTGGTCCAGTCTCATAATGCTCGTACGACTCTATAATCGTTGTGTCTTATTAACAGGATAATCCGAGCATAGTTTGGCCACAAAAAAACAGGTCCGATCTGGAACTATATTAACCCGATCCGGTATTAACCGACTGACCAACTGAAACGGGTTTGGCCCTGGCTGGCTAACTATAAAACAATAGAGCAGCATCGGTGCCAACAGGTAAAAAATTAAAGTGAATGCTGTCAATCATTGCCATCATTGCTGGGGCAGTGGGGTGGAGCGGGCACCAGGAGCGGGTTCTCCCGTATCGGGATCAAAAACAAACTCAAAAACCGATCCGACCGGTGCTGATTCAGTGATCAAGAATAGATTTTCAAGGTATTTCCTCGATTCTCGCATTTCATGCTCCAGACTCCGAACCAGAGTAGCATTGAATGGTTTATGGAGAAACTCGAAACAGTCGAAACAGTTGGCCGGCCCCTGCAACATTATTTTTAAACCACTTTAAAACCTTGAGCGTTTCGCAATTATTCCCGACACGCAGTCCGCGCTTCTGTGGCTGCAATCGTATGGGGATATGTGCGCCCGATCACTACCGCCCGGCCTGTCTGTAGCATGTTGCTACAGATGTTTCCTTGTTACCTGTCGAGGATTGGGCGCCGGTGAATAGAGTCTCGTCGTTCAACTCCGCTTTTTTTACGCAATTTTACGAAAACATCAATCACTCGAGTGGTTGCGGTTACATCGTTAATGAGCACAACTGGCACACACAAGCGCTTCCCAAAAATCTGCCTCCGCCGTAAGACCACCGGTACCAACTATCAAACTGACTCGCTTGCGCTTCTGTCGCGGACGGAGGAAGCAACATAACAGACACAGTCAGCAGCGTGGTTGGCAGCTGATAGATGGCCGACCGACCAACCCAAGTCGTCTCATCTCCTCGCCAGCCACCCGCCAGCCAGGGACCCACAGACCGTTCAAACCGTTGGTGGGCTGGCCACATTAGGGTTAGGGTTTTGTCTCTGCTAATCTAAAAATACAATTCTCAATGGTTTCCTGCGCAAAAATCGACCACCTTCCTGTCCTTCCAGCTGTGCTATCTCTGCCGTGTGCGACTGTATTTATAGAACCAACGGGCAACGGGCAATCGAACAGGCTGGCCACTAGAATCGATGGTTTTGTTCTTATTGGTTAACCTCAAACTGTATGTGCCACTCAATCCTTTCGAAGGGTGGACCCAGCCCCAATGGCGGCACCACATGGCTTCGGGCGTTTTTAATAGATTTTTCACTTGATGCACTGATAGAAATGGTAGGGCAACCGTTGTTGCGCTGCACAGCTGCATCGACTCGTTGGCCTACCGGCGGGTTAATGTTTTATCGTGCGACCCAATATCGGGCCAACATGAATTCCCACGGTTGCATGTTCATTTGACTCTTTGCTGTGGCGGGCCCCTTGTGTAGTGTTTGATTTATTTTAATTCTCAACCACACCCCGCGAAACTAGATGCTGTTTTGTAGCACAAATAATTTATAGCATGTCTACGGCAAATTTAAGACTATAGTTTTTAAACTTTTTTACCTTTCCATTCTGTCTTTATTTTTATGAAAAAAACTAAGCGATTACTTCCGACCACTTCATCCGTCGAATTAATTTCCAATTGCCTATAGCGCGCCATTTCCGCATTGAAATATCATGACAGCGAGCGAAACGAGACCCATCGGTCACTGCCGGACGCAAAATTACTTTTAAATACGCATTGTTTCCCTAAATGACACTGCTATCCTATCCTACCGGAGACGGTGATTTGTAATTAAATCAAAATCCGGCTTTTTATCAATTATTCGTTCTGTCAGGCAGCGCCGATGGCTATGGCCAATGGTTAAGCCGCTGCTGGGCTTAAACGAGCTAAGCTTTATAATAATTTATCATCCCTTTCGAATACATAAATTAATTCTCCTTGGGAATAGCACCGGACCGGACGGGTAACGGGCTAAAAACCGGAGCGCGTCCTTCCGTTCGGCGTTGCAACGTACCCGTAGTAGTAGCCAGTCATGCGTCGTGAGCCACGCGACCAAATCGATGACCTAGGCTTGATTCGATCCTGTCGAGGGTTTAATTTATGTATAAACCGCCCAGAGACCCAGAGCCCCCCAGAGAGCTCGATGTGGAACACTGAAATTTGCATACAGTCGTGATTGGGTGTTTCGAGTGATAAGAACACAATTCTAAAACAAAATAGCGAAGTTCAACTTCGGAGCAGTGTCCACATAACAGTAGTATTACAAATAATTCTAACTTATCTTTTATTTTCATACGAAATACTGTACTGAGAATTATTCGTTGGTAGCGCATTGAAAACGAATACATTTAATTAGCAGATTCCAGCCCTACAACTTGCTCTATATTGTCAAACTATCTAAACCAAGCAGAACGGAAAGCTGTTTCCAAAAACATCTAATTTAAAGTTTTAAATTTGTTTTTCTGTTCCTTTCCAGTCCAACACCAGCGGTACACACTTGTCGAACCATTTTGGGGCTGGTGCTGAAAAATTGAATTCTAAGTCATGTCCCACCGGTCCCCGTGACTTGGTAATGATCTCCATAAATGCTGCATAAATAATCAGACGACGCTATGACCGCCAGATTGCGCCCGGGTTCTACCGTTCGATTGTAGAACGCGAACACGAAACAATAACCCCACCATAAACGGATCGCCGACTGTTTACCAGACGGATATTTAATATCCGCTTGCATGATATCATTGGCCGGATTGGAAGCTATGTTTCGCTCTCCCCCTTTGGTTCTCTAAGGGGACCACCGCGCCGGGGACCGGGCGTAGAGGCAATGAAACAAAAACTAAAGGAAATCTCTTCCGTAATACGTACACTACTGGCCCCGTGTGCAGTCCCGTCGCGGTCATGGAAACTTCAGCAGCGCCACTGGGAACCTTCCATTGAATAGTGTCACAACAGATGGATCCGTCCGATTGCTAATAAGGTTAGAGGTCCGCTCGGAGCCCCGAGCTCTAGAGTTTCCGTGGGAATCAAATGCTCACCCCGCGGTAGCCCTTTGGCAGCAGTGCGCCAGGTGCACGGGTTGTTGGGCCGTGCTTCAACCAGGAAATCAGTCATGCGTTCGCTAGTGTCCTTTCACACTGGTGAGCAATGGTGGCGCTGCCAATGTAGAAGGCGCACCTGGCCGGCACTTACGGCTCACACTGTTTTAAACCTTTCTGTTCCCCCAATCGTAAAGTGATTTTTAAAGTTAAAAATTAATAACCCAAGAATCCTGGAGATCCCACCTTGCGTGGGCTCATTAGGAAGTGAATTAATGGCGTGCGACGCTGTGTCTGTTCGTCTCATAATTTCGTGGCCCGGTGCAGTGGCAATGGGGCTGCCTCGAAAATCGAAACTTACAACGGTACAATCGCCGGCCAACCACCCAAAAACCAAGGGGCACCAAATCCACAAACAGTCGTAAAACGAATGGAAATGGTTGCCACGCCGGCGCCGGCTACCTTGGCGTGTCGCGTGCCAACGTTGCTAAAGGAACGAGCGATTCGGCAAAAGGTGGCATTCGCACCAATGGGACCAAATTTGCAAAAGAGATCATAGATTAAGATTTAACTTTTTTTTATCACAATGCTACAGTGACGCCATTTGTCTGGCCAGATGGTAATTGAATGACGGCGCCTACTAGTGATGTTTGTTCCCCCTTTTAATACCGCTCAATTCCGCCGCAATTCCCGTGATCCGATGCTCTATGCTTTTCCTTGCGGCCCCAAGTCCACCCGGTCAGGTGGTAAGGCTGTGGTGGTGCTGGTGTCGTTGGTGAATTGTTGCTTTATCAACTCGCCGTCGTATCGGCTCGTTTTTGCTCGTGGCCACGCTAAAGCTCCGGAACGGCCGGGCGCGTGCTGGCCTAATTGGCCGACGCGGTGCCGATATTAATGTGAGGCGCTGAACGATAGCTATATCGATTGCCGTGAAGTCCGGAGCCGATTATCTACTAGGCTAGGCTAGGCTAGACGGCGATCGCTAGATCTCGCGCTAGGTGCGTTAGAGTGTCGCGTACCGGGCCAGAGCCAGGATCGTCTTACGGAAGTGTGCTCTCCGATTACCTTCGAAAAGCGCCGCGACAGCATTCGCGTGCCAGCCGTGCTGCGCTAGGCGATCGAGTTTTTGCATTGTGTAAAACAAAAGAGGAAACATAAATATCGTTTAATGACAGCCGTGAGGGGGGGGGGCAGGCAAGAAAAAAAGAGCCACGAACCGAACCCGTTTGGCGCGTGCCAGTACGCCAGTATGTGGCGCGATTGGCACGCTTACGCCCGTGTGACTGAAGTGCCTTTCGCGTCAGCCTCGCCGAGCATGGCACGAAGGATGGCTGCGTGGCAGTGTAAAGGGTTAAAAATTAGAGCCAAGTGGGTGGGTTAACTGATTTTTTGTAGCCGTTTGACACTTGGCAACGGCCGCGCGATCGATTGATCGTGATCGAGCGATTATTTATGCGGCAATTAAAGTAATTTTTTAATTCCACGCGAGTTTCCTCGCCGCTGCCCCGGCAAAGGTCTCGCTGGACCGGACCGGACCGGGCCGGATAGTGGTGCAGGTCGATTTTCTTGGCAAAAAAGTGAGTAGGAAGCGTGTGGCGGTTGTGTACGCAGAGGGCGATCTGATCAATATTTACCCTTGGCCGGCGCAGCTACCGGCGAAGCAGATGGTATTTGCGCGGTGTCAATGATAATTGATTTATGCTGACAGCTCCAAATCATTCGATGCCTCGAGGGCGCCTCGAGGGAGGGACTTCGGCTTGGGCTTTGTTAACACCTCTAGATAGTAGATGTTGTACATGCGGTTAAGGGTGGTCACGCCACGATTAACCGACCGAAGCGCTCGTTGTTGTAGGGCGTTACAAGGCCCAGCGTTGCATCCGATAAGGACTCGGGCTCCGCCCCACGCGAAGGCGCTAAGGCGGAGGACCTTCGAACAGATGTAAGAGCCCGCGAAACACTTCACCGCGTATCACCGGTACAGCGACTTCCAAAATGTAACAACACGAAAAAACATCCTTCACAAGCACCGCTTTTTTGACCACGCCCCGGACGCGGCCGGTCCAGTATGCAAAGCACTGCAACAATCGATTCCTACATTACCGTGCCGGGTAGTGCTGCTATTGTAGTGTGGGCCGCCGGACTAACTTCCACTATCTAATTACGTTCAATTTTAGCCAGTATATTTGCCAACCTGTTTTGCGGCGCTCGTCTCCGATTTCGTGACGCTCTCCGGATCCGATAAAACCCGGCGCGACTCTGGCCGGGCCCGGTCAGGCATACACTTCCGGGGTCTCTCCGGACCCGTTATCGGGTTGGCCAGTGCCTTGATTCCTTTCGCTCACCCGCACGACCCGTGGTGCAAGGTTAACGGCCGTACACTCTGCTGCACTTGCCTGGCACGGATGCTAGAGGGTGTGCGGTCCGCGGCCACGACCGGCGAACCGTAGCAGGTGGCACACACGTACCACAAATACTCAATTTGCTCCGTTTATCTACCCGGCGCACTCCACACGGCGACCATTGTTTCCTGCCTCCAAAAGTGACTTATCAATAGCGACCATTCACGATCGGCGGCTGCTTTGCGCGCGTAGCTTATCGCTAGGCGCAAAGGTTGATTGTGGGCGCGCGATTGTTCCGCTGGTCGTTCGGGGAGGCGGCGGCGTTAGGCGTATCGAATGTGCTAATATTGTCTAACGCACGCCAGCCCAGCCCGGCGCGTATGATCGTGGCTTCGAGCGAAGGGGCACGCGCACAGGACACGTCCGAACAAAGGTCCGATTGGGCTGATTGGTTTTTTGTTTTGCAATTTTCAGCCATTAATCTTAGTTAAAAATACTGCACCTAGGAACGGTTCATCGGCTATAGTGGCTCCCGATTACCAACCCGGATGTTATTGAAACGTACGGATGGCGTACCTGTGGAGCTCTCATAAATTTAAAAGCTGCAGCTACTCAGGGATTAAGAGTAATAGGTGCACTTATCAGTGATGGTGTAATTAGTAACGCAAAACTGTCGTTGAACTCGGTAGGGTTTATTTTGAGTGTACGACTTGCAAGAAGAATTGAAAATGCTGATTGCTTTCTTGAAATGTATCTTTTATTTGCAAAGCCGTTTCTCTTTCTAAACATTCTGATATCTTTCTACATTTTATAAGTTGAAGCTTCCTTTTTTAGAATTTAAAAAAAGTTACTGCAAACCAATCACTTCAAACATTTGCGAGGTGTGTCCCAAACAGTTCTGACAATTTTGTATTTACGCAGGATACGTATATCCGATTTACGAATCGGCTCCCTGTGACGATCGATTTGGCGTTCGATGGCTCCCTGTGACTTTTTCCTGTTTCCAAAAACTGAAATTACCCCTTCGTACTCCATTACTTTTGGGGTAGAGAAAAAATCGACGATGAACCAAAACTTGTCCAAGCAAAACAGCCGTCAATTGAATTGACTGATCACTCAAACTTGTCACCATCAGTTAGTGACATGAGTAGCAATCTAACGCCACAAAAAAAATCGAAAATCGGATATATGTAGCCTGAATTTACCAAATTATGCACTGTTTTAGTCGAAACAAAGGTCACGAAAAAAACTGATTTTTTTGTAATGGAAGTATCAGTATTGCCTAAAAGAGACGAATGTTAGGCGATTACAGCTCAAAGTCTCTATAATACAAAAGAAAAAAAAAGTATTACATAATGCATTTTTTACGCGGACCTACAGATATCAGAATATTGGATTGGGGTATTGGATATCAGACTCTGCGGATATCAGAAGGCAGCCTGTTCCTCACGCTGTCCACGGATGGAAGGAACGCGATGTATCATCGCCCGTTATTTAGTAATTTTTTACATATAGCACATATTTACCTATAATTCTATACTTATTCATAACTACTTCACTGCCTACTTAAAAAAGCGATTTATTTTGATCAACATTTGCCATATAATTGATTGTAATGTGAGCTCATTGATAGCCCCCGTTGATAGAGCAATCGGTAACGCTCGTCGTTATCACGCAGGGTTCGTTTGCCAAGAGGCCTTCAACAAACTGAATTGCTTGTTCGGTTGGTGACCGGCGTCACGGGGGTCTAACAATCCGGCCCACAAAAAGCACATTGTTACAGAAAGCAACCGAAGATTAACATTATCTCACCGCTCGGCGCCAGATAAGAAGAAGTATTATTTCATAAAAAAGATTGGCCATGCCATGAACCATGAACCACTACAAAACCCATGAATGTTCCGTCCGTTCCATGTGTGTGATTGTAAAAGTTGTCCTTCCGAGGCGAGCTTCCTGGAAAACCCTTCACCATCCTTCAAGCAGTGTTGCGTGCGTTGCGGAGCGCAGTTCCCGAGCAGAAAACATTGAAGTGACATACTAGTTTATAGGTTTCGTTCGCGGAAAGCTCTCCCGGCGCGGAGGGCGCCAATTCTTCATCACGACACAGTCCAGCACGGCGGACACCAGGGGCTCGACCGGCAGCCGAGCGGCACACCTGGCGGAACGATGTCCGACACCATCGGCGACTATCTCTATCGAGGGGTAAATCGATCTCTCGGTGTGTGTTTCGGGGGGGGGGGGGAACCGGGCGTGCTTTCGGCGGAAAAGGGTTGATACCGGGCCCAGCTGTGCGCTGCACTTACCGCGGGCTAAACGAAGGCAGAAGGTCATGGCTGGCGATAATCAGTGCAAACCGTTGTTTCCCGCGCGGTGGTCGAGGGTCACAGTCACAGTCCCGCTCCCAGGGGGGCCACTGGCCGCCGTCGACGACGAAGACGGTAGCCCCGGACCGGAGCCGGGTCCGGACCAACATTGGCGGCGGCGGCGACGGCAACTGGACAGATGACGTTATTTATAGCATAATCTACCCACTTTCCGTTTCGGTTTGCTGTCCATGTTGCGGACTCTAATTCTAATTGTAATTCTAATTAATGGGACCCGCTTGCACGGATATCGACGCACATGGCGCGATGGTGCAGCGGAGGCACACAGATCGTGTGTTTCTGATTTCTTTCCCGATCATTTTTTCATTTACCGGGTCAGCCATTTTTGCATCGACACTCCTCCTCGCAAGCGCTACATCGTTGATCGGGTGTACTAAATTTAGCCGACGCGGCACGCGGCAAACTTAATAAATTGCCACCGGTTTCCACCGGGCGGAGCGGGGAGGAAACTTTACTACAATCTATATGCTAATCTCGGCGTGTCCAGTAAGATTATTGAGCTGGCGACAGATCGTTTATCAGGCCGCGATTGGAAGGCGATACGCAACAGTGTATTGATGTAATTTGGTCCTTTTAACTGCAAACACGGTGCGCTTCGTTTGGTTTAATGTAATCAATAACGGCTATGGAGATTACGTTACTCAACTGTTAGTGATAGCTTTAATCTCGATTGTATTGAACCATTCGAAATTGAACAAATGACCGGACGATTATTTCGCGATAATTTCAAGACTTTTTTTAAGATGTTTTCGAGGTCCAGATTTGCGTCAAATACGTACCGTTTTGTTGTATAATTTCTTGTCTTGGTCTTGGTCTTTATTGGCGAGAAACTCTAGCAACCTTTTTTCACAATCTCCTCATGATCCCAATTTTTTATCACTCAGGAAGTTTTGCGATGTGCGAAAAAGGTGATAATCGCTTGGGGCAAGGTCCGGACAATACGGTGGATGCATTGTAGACTTCCCAGCCGGAGCTTCCGGAGTTTTTGGCGAGTCACTACAGACGGGAGAGACCTTGAGATGTCCTGATCGAGTTGAGTGGAACATAACACCTCGTCCGTTGGCCTGGCCGTGTCTGATCAATCACTAGTGGAAGATCTATGTGAATTCTAGATCTGAATTTAGTGTTGGTCCATACGGAAGCACCTCAAAATAAATTATTCCTTACGAGTTCCAGCAAATACACAGTAGAATCTTCCTGGCCCTTACTTCTAATTTGGCCACCGGTTGAGGGCTTCTTTTTGAATCCAGCTTTGTGCAATTGGATTAAAACTGTTTCATGGTCGATCTATAGCTCCTGGGCGATGCTGGGCAACTACTAACATGCCGATCACCTTCGATTATTTCTGCGATTTTGACGACATTTTTGTCGGATGACCTATGCGAGTTGCATGTTTCACATTCTTCGCTTTTATCAAAGGAAAACTGAAAAACACTTTTTATGTGTAAAGTTTCACCTAGATATCGAGCATAAACTTGCAATTGTTTGATCGATACTTTATCACATGTTGATTGTTAAAACCATCTATAGAATTTCTTTTTCTTCAACTTAATATTTGAAGACAACGTCAATAAACAGTTTGCTGCAAATCCAACTGAAGTTTCACAATCGATTCCACTCATTGGAAGCGAATAGATAACAACCCACATTTCCGTGTGCATCCCACGTCGCTATTTGACTATGTCAGGAGATACATTTCCCAGATACGAGCAGCGCGGAATAGATTAGTGTGAATTCCAACAGACTGTATGTTGACGAAAACCCCATTACGAAATCATTTGATTTCATTTGCAATCACGTTAAATAGGATGCTATCTTGTCGGTTAGGTCGTGTGAGCAGGTGTCCTGGGGTTGTGGGCTGTGAGCTGAATATAAATACGAACATAGGGTTGCCGATATGTAATCAGTTCTCCAGCAGCCCCAGCTCCATGTGTGTCGCTTCCCAAAGTGTCGAGATTTTAGCTTCGGAATAGCAAAACATGACTCCTAACATGGCTCCAGCGCACATAATCCGCACGAAGCGAACGAAACGGAACTTTGGGTCGGAATGAAACACGGTTGGCAAAACGGATAGATTGCAGCCGGTTGTAACACTTTCAGCGGCAGCCGGCGTCGCCCGAACTGAACTGTTATGTACTCGGTCGTTTTCTTTTGCGCGGAAACCGGAAAGAGAAGATGAGGCAAAAAATCAACTTCTTGAATTGGGACAGTAATCCCAGAAAGGCAGTGCGAGAACGCGAGGACGATCCGCTTGGGAGCATTCGAGGCCCTTCTGCTGCCGTTCGCGCTAAGATGATCCAACGGACGAGGGGCGAGTTGGTGGTCTGGTCAAATAAAATCAAATAAAACATTAGTCAGCAGTCGGAACGCTCGAGCCCGCCGGAGGGTCCTGGCTTCCTGGGCTTCCTCGGTGATAAGGGTTAACCGGATTCGCTTCGACGATGGGGTGTGCAAACGTTTAATGTCCGGAATCGTCCGGAAAATCGTCGTGGTGCTAGTGAAAGTAAAAGCAAACGGCACAAACCCCCCCCCGGTACCGAATCCAATCCGATCTGAATCAATTCAGGCATCCCGTTCGTACATAGTATCCCGCGGCACCCATCAGCACCCACCGTGGTGGACCTTCTTCGGCGGCTTATATAGATAAATACGGGTAAATAAATATCTTCCTGCTAGCTCTCCCATCCGACTGGCTATAAATCGGGGGAAAACGTGCTATCAGCGGCAATCAGTAGCAAAACGGCAAGTTTGTCGTGCCTTCCCACGATTCCGACCCCCGACGGCTCGCCCGCTCGTCCGTCGGACCTCGAGTCCTATGAGGATAAATGGGTCCGCGCGAAAAGCAACTTTTCAAATCCCATCCCCATAGACCGCTCCGAAACCAGGAACGTGCTGTTGGCTTTTTTCTACCGAAGCTGAGTTTTCCTGACGTTCACGTTCGTGCGGATTGGACTCACTTTGAAACGTAACATGCTGCTTATTTGCATGTCGCCCGAGCTGAATATACTTTCGCTTCGGTGTGCGGTGCTTTATGGATAGAAGGTCTTATCGTTTATGGAGAACGTGCTGTCATGGGTACAGGGCTTCACATACGCTGCCAGGGGGCCTCTCCAGTTTCCGTCCAGTCCACAATTCTGCAGATTCACATTTTGCACGAACCACGAATCTCGACAGTGGCAGTAGTACCGTACAATGGCGACCCGAACCAGTCTGCCAGCGTCGTTAGTTTGGCGAATCTTTGCCAATAATTACCCATGACATGGCTGGGCAGCAGCATGAATACGGGGCAAAATCTCGGAGTTTTGATGTCCCTCGCCACCACCGATGACTTTACACTTTTCTGTCGCTCATATATTTTAAATTGGTTTTTGCAGACTCGGTTTGTAGAGCCAATTTCAATTAAACAGGGGCAGGATTCAACATAACTTTATGGGCGATGATGTAAAAATATCTATCTTTAAAATTGAAGAATACATTTCAGAGAGGCAGAATTTTATGTAGAGATTGTGCTAGTGGCTAGTGTGAGAACATCTTTTGACTTTATCGACCAACCCAAATCTAGCTCAAATTGAACGAAATATTCCCGACTTTTGGGGGCCAGACATCACCCAGAAAACATGCTAAAAAGTTTTGAATTATAAAGTGAAATAAACGCATCTGAACCACTAGGAATGCACTTGGCACTGGCACCGAGTGAGGTTTCAAATCACTACACTGTTCATAGAAAAGACCATATTCAGCATGGCACGGAAACATAATGCTGATGCACACGTTTTTTCTTCGTCCTCCCCCAAATGCTCGGCCCAATGTCGTGAAATGTAGTTAAACGAGGCCAAAAAGTTTCGCTTACCTGTGCAAATTTCAAACGTATCGCTGGCCAGTCGGAGCCGAATTTCAAATTGCACACTGTTCACGGAACGCGAGCTCCACTCCGTTCGATGTCCGATGGGGCTACGATGGAACCCGGACCGGATCCGATATGGGTGGCACTTCCACTTCGTGGCCGTACTGTTCGCCGGACGAAAGCTCACTGATACCCGGTTACCGTGCTGACGACGAGCTTCGTTCCCGGTTCTCGGTGTTCTCGGTGTTGGAAAGGAAAATTCACCACCCACCGGAGAGGGCTCGTCTTCTCTATCCAGACTAGACCTTTTCCCGGTGAACCCAACGCCAACGACACACTCGAGGAAGGGAAAGTCCTGCCGTCACTGTATCGCACGTCGCGTCTCGCTTCGGCCGGCCGAAGCTTGCGCCTGGCGCTGTTCTCGGCGTCGTCGTCGACGTCGCTGCCTTATCACCGCTCGCTTATCTCTTTCCCCGTTCTGCTAAACCACTAACACCGCACCGCATCTTTCTGGTGCGCTGTGGGGGCTGTGCACTACGAAAGATGTATCGGTTTTCTTTCAACACCGTCCCAGAAATGTGCCCTCGGATCACGTTTCGCCCAGATTCGCCCGGAGCTCCAAGGATAACGGGGGATGGGGCGTCCGTAGCGTTCTTGATGGAGCCTTGGAGCGTTGGTCACACACCGAGTCTCGAGTTGTTGCGGTTGTTGCCAAACAACCAGCGCGCTACCATTTCGGGACGGAACGAGGACCCACTCTCCACCGGAAGCGGAGTGTCGCCGCAAGTCGATCTGGAAGACGAGTACGTGCTTCGTTAGCGACCGTAGTCGAGCCGATGGGAGAAGTGTTTCTCCCTTTTTTCGTTTCGCAACGGTTCTTCCGACTCGAGAGCTCTTCCGATTCCCCGGTACCGCACAAAACCGACAAACGCGTTGCATTAACCGATTGCCGCCGATTGTGGGGCAAGGACACGAAACGGAAGCTCCCGAAAAAGTAGTTATGCTGTGCGCTCGAGCACCAATCTACAACTGTGACCGGTGCCGAACGCCGGCGGGCATTCGACCCCGAGTTGGCCGGGACCGTAGTAGTAAAAATAACAACAATCACAACGTCCCATAACGGAATTGTATGGGTTAGAAAATCTCTCCCCTATCTGTGTCAATTTCTTTCTACAACATCGCCCCTGCCTTGGTCATCCGCAGCAGTGGCCCCTCGCTCCCGAGGCTAATCCCTGTTCCCATACGCCATAGCGCATATCACCCTTCCCGACGAACAGTCACCGACGGCACGACACAAGCACGGTGCGGCCAAAGTAGCGCGATATCGACCTCCGGATGTGGCCCGGGAACGGCCGGGCACGGAAAATGATATGCACAGGAAGGTTGGGGGCGAAGAACCAAGGCCCGAACGCAAGAATGTTTCAGTCCCTTATTAAGTACCCTCGGAAGAAGGGGGCCGGTCACCGGCCACGTTGTTGGGTACG
>NC_071286.1:51999656-52023995 GCF_943735745.2 Anopheles bellator
TATCTAGTCAAGCTTTCTGCAACCGGTTCGAAACAATGGGACGAAAGAAGAAGAAGGCGTCGAAGCCCTGGTGCTGGTATCCTTTTACAAATGCTTTACCATGTATTACAACCCCATGTTCCGCCATTTCAACGTCACATAATCGATAAACGTGTTGAGTTTGTTTGACCATCAATTTAAATGAATTAACTGGCTGAATTTTCACAAAGCAAAATACCCAAAGGGCCCGATAACTCTCGCGCGGATGTTGATTATGTAACGTTTGTTTGGCGCTTCCATCGACCCCTTGGCCGCATAGTGTGTGTATGATACTTTTCCTTAGCGGAACTGCGCGAAAATCGTGCCTTTCTCGTGCCACAGGTACTGCAATCGGGAGTTTGACGACGAAAAAATCCTGGTCCAGCATCAGAAGGCGAAACACTTCAAATGCCACATTTGCCACAAAAAGCTGTATACGGGACCCGGTCTCTCCATACACTGTATGCAGGTGCATAAGGAATCGATCGACAAAGTGCCCAACTCCCTGCCGAATCGGTCAAACATAGTGATTGAAATCTACGGCATGGAAGGTATACCGTCGGAGGATATCCGAGAGCACGAGAAGCAGAAGAATGGTAATCGGTCGGAATCGGAAGAGGAAGAACCGGCACACAAGAAGGTGAAACAGCAGGATGGTAAGCGCGAGAATTGGTCAATATGTTGGTTTCCTTTCTTCAACTGTGGGTCATGTTTTCTTACCAGCATCGCTAGCGCAGGGTATGATCATGCAAAATATGATGCCTCCACACCTGCAGGCAGCCTACGGCATGAATCCGATGATGGGCGCAATGGGTGGCATGAACCCGTATATGGTACCACCTGGCATGCAGATGATGCCAGCAATGATGGCCGCTGGCAACAGACCACTGTTTCCGTCGGCTGCGGTTAGCACCGCCACGGTTCCAACCTCCTCGAAACCGACGTTCCCTGCGTACAGCTCTGCCACGATCAGTGCGCCTCCGACTACTAACAGTGCTATTTCAGCGGCCGCTGCTGCTAACAGTAGTAATGCGAATAATGGACTCGCCGGGGACTCGGGCAAGGCGGCTTCATCTGTGATATCTCACGCGGGCTCGGGAACGTCGAAAATCGTACACCCTCCAGAGGATGTCAGCCTGGAAGAGATCCGTGCTCGAAAGCCGCAGTATCAGAGTCAAGTTCAGAAAGCCATTCAACAGTTGTTGCAGCAGAAGCAGCAGGAAAAGCAGCAGGCACAAGTAGCAGCGGCCGTAGCCGCAGCTCAGCAGCAGCTTCAGGCCGCCCAGGCTATAAAACACCAACAAGCACAGCAGCAACATCAGCACATGGTTCAGTTTTCGTCAGCCGCAGCGACCGCCGCAATTGTTTCGCAAACGCAAACAACGGCCACAATGAAGGATAGCCGCATGATGTCACCGCATGAAGTAAGTGTCACTCTTTACACAATTGCTTTCGTCTTTCTTGTACTCGGCTAATGTTGTTCACTACCCCAGTTATGGCAAACTTCCCTGTCTTACTTTTCCTGAGTAGAGCGTTTCATGAGTGTTGAGAAAGTGTGTAAATTTTGCCTTTCATTCTTCCATTGAACCCCGCTTCATGCATTCGAAGCGGGCAACGTAGAGATATCTGTATGAGCTCCGTCCGTATGAATCCTCGTCTTTAAAGCGCTAACCAAGGGCCTTGGGGATATCGTTCACTAGTAATGTAGGTTCACATAATAAGCTGGTTGAATGGTGCAATAACATTCGATTGTTTAGATTTACGTTTTTGAAATAATTCCGTATTAATTATTAAACCACCGTTTAACCCTATTCTATCCAGCACACAACAGCTTTTGTTATCTTGTGCTATGGTCTACACTAAATTAGTTTCCGGGACCGTGCGAATGTTGTGTTTTGTCCTGTTTAAACTTGGTCTCGGTTTTGATCAATAATGAAAAAGATTTACATTGTTTCAGGATGCTAGGTGGCTTTTGTATACTCCGTATCTCCGTTTTCATGCATGGGTGTTGGCGATAATTGATATGCAACTTGCTTCTTTTCAATGCAATACGTATTTATTTGGAAAAATATCTCTCTTTGACTCACTTTTTATGCGACACGAGTAAGTTTCTCGTACTACCGTAGTTACACGTTTTCAAAAAGTTTGTAGTTCTCATGAAATAAACTAATCGATTTATTTTATAAATTTAAGAATTTCCATTATAAGCTGACCATTCTGCGTCGCTCCATTCTTAACGTTCAAGAAAAAAAAAACAATTTAAATTACATTACAACAGATGGTTTTATTTGTTAGTAATGCAAATTTTCTTTTATGGACCTCAGATATCTGGCACCTCCTCAAAAAAAGCAAAAATGGTATTGGTAAACTTTACTAGTATTTTTAGCAGTACTAGTACTAGTATATTTAGCAAAAAGTGGCTCTCGGATTTTCGGTTGTATTTACGAACGACGAACAAGAAGTAAAGAATCAATATTATGATCAACAATATTATGATTCGTTTTATCGATCTTCGTTCTACATACGTCTCTCAACACTCAGCTTATCGAAAAACGAACTCTGTATAGGAACGTGTGTTTGAGTGTTAAACTCTTCATGTTCGCTCATCACTTTCCCTCTTATTTTAATTTGTCACACACTGGGTATGCTTTATTGAAACAATTTATGCTAAAACCATTTGGATATTTTGTGCGCATTCCAGCAAGCAGCCGTGATTGCGCATGCCGCACAGGCTGCCGCGGCGAATCACCATAAGCAAATCGAGGAGTTGAATCGTGCAGCAATGATTCAACGGTTTCAAGCAGCGAATGCTGCCGCGGCCAATGCCGCAGCTGCAGCAAATGTCAGACCCGGAGTGCAACTTGGAATGGTTAGTTTATTTGTAGTGTTTAACTGTAAAGTAACACCATTTTGTATGAAAGTGGTAAACATGTATGTACTAAGGTTGCGATTTAATATGCATAGATTTAAATAATTAACTTGATCATTAGTTTAAAACGAATCTTTAATTTAGTATAGTGATACCTATGGTTGCAACAAAATTTCTTTTCAGTTCAGGTGGGTACAATAAGGTTTTGTTTAATTTCTGTAAATTTGTGTAGATGCTTTTAGATGACATTTATGCAAGGATGTAAATAATTTTATACTGCTGTCTTATAGCAACTTTTATTGAACGCGGTCTTTGCTTTTGTTTTGTAGGTCCCGGTATCTCTTGGAGGTCCCGTTCCGTTAATGTCTCCCATGATGCGTCAGGGATTAGCTCTTGCACCGCCGGGAACTGCTGCGCTATTAGGAGGAAACATGTTACGTCCTGGTCCTCCTCAAATGGGTATTGGTCCAGGTAGGTACAATCAATGCTATCGAAAGTGAACGTTTATGCTACTGACACGGTAGCTTCACAATTGTTTCTGTGCTGTGCTATGGGAAGCGCAAGGTCTAGTAAACAGATCAATGAATGAAAGCGTAATATTTGTGTCAAAAAATATTTCAAAATTTTAAATTAGAAAAAATAATGTTTAAATTAGTTGATAAAAGGACAAATGGCTAGAAGAACAGTGTCACTTACATATGCTGTACAGTTGGAAAATACCGTAAATATGAAAAACAATATTTGCAACAACAAAAAAACAAAAAAAGGATTCCAAATTTCCTAAAACCATTATTTTATAGTTCTTGCATTTCGCTCCTCATTTTTATTTCACTTAGAAAATAGACATAGTGCAGTATTTCATTAACAAAGCTTGCGTTTACAGACAATCATACCCCTACGTATGATGAAAATTCAACATAAATTCATAAATGTCAGAGCATGTCATGGATTTTGTAATGTAAAACGCCAAGAATACATGAGGATTGGTTTGAGATGCTTCTTCTCAATTCTTTGTCGGTGTCAGTAAAAAGCTTATCCGA
This sequence comes from Anopheles bellator, assembly GCF_943735745.2. NCBI lineage: Eukaryota > Metazoa > Arthropoda > Insecta > Diptera > Culicidae > Anopheles > Anopheles bellator. The sequence continues at coordinate 52,003,584 of NC_071286.1, forward strand.
ATGCTCCACAAAATTTAGTGACTGGGATCGGAATTGTTGTGGCTAAACTTAATATATATCAGTAACTACAGCATCCAGCTGTTTTCTGTTGAAATCTTGATGTGGAATGACATAAGAGGAACTGAGAATCGAATATCTGTATTATTTCAACAGTACGAATTTACGAAATAAAGAATCTATTGGCGGCGTATTCTCTTCAGAAAGAATTTGTAGTTGTATTTTCGATATGATTCTTCTATAAAACGAAATATAGACCATATTTTATTCGATTATGTCCAATATAACACGACCGATTCGACATAACTACTATGAGAAGAATTGAACAATTCGCATTTGCATGTATTTTTCCAAAGAAATTCTATTCTTTGATATTTTTAGGGACACATGTTTCGTTGCGAAATATGTATGCAAAATTAGTTTGGAGTATTGTTATTAACCTACTAGGTGGTTACACTTATTCTAACCTTCCTCTTACCAGGAACAACGATGAACTGTACAGACTTTGTCAATACAGATTTTTATCTCTTACTTACTTTTTAGTAACGAAGAAGCTTTTGATCGAATAAAATCGAATTTTTTGAATAGTATATGTCAAAGTGTGTGTGGAAAAATATTAAAAGAGGTATTTTTGAAGCAACAAGATTAATTTTTTAACGTATCGTATGTTTCTAGAAATAAATGAAAGTATTTATACGTAATTGAGAATTGTAATTGCGAGAAATATTTACCTGTTATCAAACTGAAACCATATCGCACATGATTAAAGTACGAAAATACTCATTTGCGTTTTACGTTACAGAATCCACATGCAAGAAAAGTAAAAAGACATTTTTATTGCAACCATTACCAAAATGACAGTTTTTGGTCATTTTGTTGCTAAACACAATCCAGTATTAACGCAGGTCCTTCACTTATTGATGTTCATCACAAATAAATGCCTTCTCACGTCCGACTAGCGAACATGGTTTTCAATTTATATTTATATACATATTTTGAATCAATATCTCCCTTTCTTCATAAATAGCATGTAATATCACCATTATTTTATTGATCTTTATTTTTCGTTTGCTTGATGGTACTGATGTATTTCGACTGTGGTTTGTCCACGGCTCAATACTGGAACCAAGAGGCCAATTAAGGGTTTGTCGCAATAAGATAGATCTTTTACAAACATTACAATAACTATTAAAAGGACAATTTAGATACTACCAGTCTCTAGTATAATGAAACAATATAGAAATGGAAAACGTATTGTCTATGATATTATCCACTGGCAAAAGTGTAATATCCTATGTGCTGCGATTTTTCTGCGGTCTTACATAAAAGAAAATGTATCTCTAACTTTATATTTTGCTTAACATTAACAAACGATATCATATTGTGTTGATTGGTGTCATCTCCTTCTGCTATCTTATTATATCCCGTGTTTTCTACAGTGCAATGACGTCTCACAAATTCGAGTACATCGCACACGAGATTTCCTCGTGCGCAAACTGTGTCCGCCCAAGGTATAATAGCGAGGCACACACCTTATGCTCACATAGAAAATAATATTTATTCTTTACACACTAATGTTAGTTATTTTTCGTTGTCATTGCCAAGTTATTAAACTTGTTTTTCATCCTGTGTCTATATCCAGTTTGATTCTTGTTTTAAAATTGGCTGTTGTTTCTGATTCGAGTGTTTTACAAATACTGATTGCATTAAATATGATACTGATTTTGAGCCGGCTCTTTGGTTGTTGTTTTGCACTGTTTGCAACTATTTTAAATACAATAATGTTAAGCTTCAGCATCGTTAACTGCTACCATTACCTTTTGGTTTATATTGGTTCTATTTCTATACCTACTCCAGTGATAGAAATTGACAATATCTAGCGAAATCATCCGAGTCAAAAAGTACAAGATTTAAAAAGTGTTGTTTTCTTCAAGAGATTAAAATTGGCAAGCTCAGCAAACCAAAATCAATCAAGAAGAGTGAAACCTAAAGTTGTCCACCAAAATCATGATGAGCGTTGCCGGTGGTAAACGAGATAAAATGTTTAATAGTACTACATTTTTGTTGTTGTAATACACTGACTAGTGGAGCGGTACAACAAAAATAGTAGTTATGTATTTAACGCATCAACATCAAATTGTTATGATACAATTTGATTATAAATCGTTATTTACATGAGGCTTGCGACATGTTTCGTTCACATGCTACTTCTATGTTTGCCTCGTTTTGCTTGAATCGCTTTTATTATTTTTACCTCACGGTGAGTATTTAATCATTATTAGTATACTTATTTACATTCATCACCAACAAAGAAACAAATCTGTGTGCGTTCAGTAAAAAATGTTTTTATCTATTGTATATAACTGTGTGTATTGCTTTTGGTTTGGGAGGTTTATTTATCGTTGCATTAGTCTGTTTGCCCCTCCATTACGTACTTCTTTTGCGTGTAATAAATATTTGTATGTGAGTATCGACTAATTTTCAATGTACTTGCATGCTATAACTTACATGTAATATGTTTCTTTTTTCTTTAATTTTCAATTCAATCTTTCAAAGCAGATATATCATTAAATATATTAGCAAGAGTTGGTTTGCATAATATAACGATTATGTACGATCGGTAAGAGGTACTGCTGAGCAGCAATAGTTTCATATTCAATATGGTGTTAGTAAAACCTTTCGAAAAATGTTTATGTGTTCAATTTAGTAGAGTTAGAGAAACAGAAACGGTGTCAATTCCTGAGGCGAAATGTTATTATTATTCTTAATTGGCTCATCATGACATAGATTGAATGTCACAAAAAGTGATTATTTAGTATGTATTTTGTATTGTAGTGAATAACAATAACAATTTTGCACTCCGAGTCGACACCAGAATATGCACAAAAATAACAATGGTGGCCGGAACATTTTATTTTCATTTGTAATAAAAGTCTTCCCTATTTCATACAAGCTAGTTTGCTAAGCAGTGTGTGTTGCATGTTGCCAATTTTCGGTTAGGTCATTTTGCCAAAACAGAGTATTCGTACCGTAAATGCAAACAATAACAAAATAAAATTGTAATAATTTGATACTCTGATGGTAACAGTATCGGATATTGCTTGTTAGCAGCGTTGGTTTTGATGAAAGATCATCCACAGTGCCGATTCCTGTTGTTGTCTTTTTTCTTTTGCAGGATTCCAATGCAGTACAATCGAGAATTGAGAATAGTATGAAAAATGAAATGAATATTATAAAGGGATGGATGATAGTTTCATACCTGTACCACACTTCCCCGTGTCTAAGATAAGCCTATAAACAATATTATTAACATCACTTCAATGTGTTTTCTACCCTCCGGTAATACCAGCGTGTATGTGTGTGTGTGTGTGCGTGTGAATGTTTTAGCTCATGATCTTTTCATAATCAAATGTGACAGCTCATTAACAGTAAATTACCTTGTGTCGTTATTGGTTTTGTGAATTTTTACGCTTGCCTAAACGAAGGCGTGAGGTAGTTAACTGTAGATGAAAGAAAGTCTACTATTGATTACTATAACGTTTCTTCTTGTAGTATAGTATAGTATGTATGACCACACCCCGTCTTACTAATTTTCAAGCTTTCAGTACATATTACCGTCACTGGAATGTGTGTTTCTTCGTAGTGTTTCAAATCCTGTGTAGTGTACGATCTAATGGTCTTTATTTTTAATTTTTATAGTTAATGTTCTAGTAGTTTTCAATATGTCTCTGTCTGAAACTTATGTATGTAGTTTACGATACTTTTGGCAATAACTCGATATGTCCGAAATTGAAGTCTTATGTTACGTGTAACCTTTGCTCTGCACTACTGTAGATTTATGGATTAAGACATAGAAATACTTTGATTATTACTAGTAACAGAAACGAAAAAGCTTGTCCACAAGTGTATATACACGGGTAGCTGTTTTCCACTTCAAATTTTATATTTCATGCGCAGTTGTTCGTGGGGCGATTTCCAGATTTCAAGAGAGTGTTCGAACCAGCATAATTATTGACATTTTAAACTGATACGTAAAAAGGTCATGGTTTTTATCTATTGCTTCATGTTATTGCTACACGATGTTGCTGTTATGGGAAATAGTTTGGATTATCGCCCTGTTTTATTTTTGGTTTTAACCATTTATAAATTACTGCTTCGATTTTTTCAATTATTCTTGTAACTATTGTTAATACTACTTCTATTATTACTACCTCCTTATACACTACTTGATACTACTATTGCTACTATCATTACAATCACAATCACCACCATCACCATTAGCAGCGTCGTTTTGGTTCGGAATAAATATAAAAAAGAATGATACCCCCCGGAAATGAAATAATATAGTTATTACGTTGATGGCAAAAATACTTGCAGTGCACCGTTTCTAATACTCCTATCTGTTTGCGTATTTACTTCTTCCCGTTGTTTTTCTACATCGTGTAGGTGGCTTAATTACGCAAATCCCAACCGTACCAGGAATGGGCGTAGTATTCCCTGGAGCCCCGATGCTACCGATGATGCCGCCACGGTACCGGTGATCGCTTCAGCCATCGCTAGTACCGCACATTGCTATAACATCGCAGCGTCCTCGCTTAGCGGCTGCATCATCGTCCCCGTTGCTACCATTGTTACAACGACTTCCATTATCAATAATCTATAATTAAGTGTGAACTTGTCCAAATATGTGTGGAGTCTTTTGCTAGTTTCTATAACGTGTAACAATCGGTGGCAAACTTCTTGCAGGCATGGTTCGCAGCAAGTAACATCAATCATTGCATACAAGCAACACTTGCCTACGTGAAACGCTGAAATTGGCGAATGTAAGTAAACAACAATCGTTCATATTAAAAAGCGAGTATCCCCACTTGCCCTAAGATTGCCGTACTTATATAACAATCTCTCTCTAATGCACAAAATAGTGTAACCATCGGCGTTAGGATTGCTGCAGTTATTGTCATCGGTATCTTGGGCTTGAAACAAGAACAGGACGACGATTCTATTACCACGCGTCATCCACCGTCCAAGGAACGCGGTATGTGGTTTTAAATTAACTCAATGGGAAAGAATAATTTTTGAGCTCCTTACGAATATTAACCGTAAATTTAAAAACAAATTTTACCAAAATGTTAGTGGGCAAGGTAAGAGAGTCGCTACTAGAAATACAGTAGGAAAAGGTAGTAAAACAATATGTAAAAATAGTTTGCAGAATATGTTGAAATGCTCAATTTAATTCAATGCAAGATAATTGAAAAATTTGTTGAATATTTTTCCAAAACTTAAGCACTATTACAAAACTGTGTAGGGCTGGTGAAGGAATAGAAGGGACGAAGGAATGTCGAAGCACATTGCAAACGTTTCAAGTTGGGTTGAAAACTATTCGCACCGAGCATTGCTAGGGATAAGGCACACAAGGTCATCTGAAATCGTTGTTTTATTGTTTATAACTATAACTGCAATGCAGGAAACATACTTCATAATTCGAACAATGCCCGTGAAAGTACAAACAAGTCTATCGTTACTGGTAACGTCGCATACAACAATTTATGCGTGTATTTATGGCTTGTGTAGAATTCGTTCGTATTTTTTATTTTTCTAGAATCATTTTTATTTTTCGTACAAAATGAACCTCATGTAATGGTTATTTCGTATACTTCAACCGCTCAATCCGATCTTTCTACTACAGGTAGTATTTGCCAATAGCTCTACTAACGGGGAACAGCACAATATGTGACTTGTTGTATTTAGCCTAGAATTGACTAGCAATAATAACCTGTAGTGCCTAATAGCATCATCGTCATCTCATACTCTTGGTTCTTATCAATTTGAACCAAAGTTGAAATGTTTGTGTCTATAGTTTTGTCTTAAAATTCAGTTTATTGGACCGAAAAGTGATTTTGAATAGTTACGACCAGCATTTTAAATATCCGTTCGTTTGTTAAGTGCAACAGAACAGTTAGAATCAGTCTTACGTTACCTTCATTACTGCTTCTGGAACGCGGCCAAAATCATACCGTAAAATGCCTACATACGTTACATATGAGAGCACACCCTACACTTGTTTAACTTGCGTGTACAGCATTTGGGGTTGCAAGATAAGATAGAACACCACCTACTTACATATTTCCTATTTACTGTTCTGAGGTTGTACCTAGTACGCTAGAGTACTCAATCAGGTTTTTTTCCGAAAAGTAAGGTGCTGCTTTAATATGCATATTGTGTTGCTGTCCCAATTTTCTATACAAACATTTGGTTCAAGTTTACAAACTATTTTTCCGAAAGTGGTACTATTGAATTAGCAAACTTCAGTGAGGTTAGAATAATTTTCAATTGTTCTACAGCAAAGCAAGTGAGTTGTCAAGAATGCCGGTGTTCCTACAGTAGTAATGGTTGTTATCATTTCGCAATAGCTTGTGACAAATTCTGAGTTTGATTTACAATGTATTTACGTCAGTTGAGCAAACTACGATTCAACCAGCAGTTTAGCAGGATTAGAGCACATCGATTGTAATGGTTTTCGACGGACACACTTGGTAGACAAAAATATGTTTTACAGTTGTAGTTGTCAATGTAAGCACTTTACAATTACGTTGCATGCTACTGTTATTTTTGAATTATGAAATGTTTAGCGATATTTTTCGTGTTTCGAAGATACTACTAATTAGTAATCTTATCATACAATTACGCAATGCTGATCGATGATTTGTTCGTTATGTGCAATGATATGCTCTCTTCGTAAACTCGATCACTGTCGATGAAAAACCCAACAGGTTGGGCTAATTTTGTTTAACTTCATATTTATTCGTAAAATTATATTATTTCGCCTATTTTTTAATTTTTCCAAGCTTTTTGTGGTGTGTATTACGTTTTCCTTCTCGTAACACGTTTATCATGCAATGTCACCGAGATAAATACCCTTTGTCCAGCGTGGCGTAGTGAGTCTCCTCGAGAACACATGGTTGTCCAATTTGCTTCAACTCATCATCGTTCCATAGCGTGCCTGTGATTTTCATCCTCGCATAGGCCATGCACACTGCTCCTCTGGTATGAATGTTATGCTGGATAGCTAAGTATAAGCGTGGCTCAATTGACCTACCGCACAAAAATGATACTGTTCCTAATTGCTCAGCCCTTCCAAAGTTTGCTTCAATATTTACAGTGCTCGACCACAGCGCGGTATCTCGGTATCGGCTGGCAGAATATGTCGGCATCACTTTCAAGTGCACTACTCCACGATAGCAACAAAAGCAAAAAAGCCGTACGTACTAGAGGAAGCCGTATGTTAGTAACTAGACATAGGATTGTGACTGGGTCCCCGAACTGTGAGCCCGTTTTCGGGTTCTCGTTGATTCTTTTTAAGTTTGTGCTTCCTTCTGCGCTATCTTTCTCTATCTCTACACTCATTTATGTAATTATCATCCTTTGCAAACTGCTCGCGAATTCGGATCTGAACAGGTGATTAGTGTTCGATGAGACATTGGCTACACAGTACAGTCGGTCAGTCGTTGATGATCGATGTATTTGCAAATGTTCAAAATCGAAGCTAATCACAAAGTTGATGTTGGATGGACACCGCTCTGTTCCCACCCAGTATGAAAAGGTGATCAAGTTTGGCAATCTGGCCAGCGTTCGCCGGTAAGTGCGCGGGTTGGCGACACTGGTCAAACTATATCCGCCTTTTCTCAAGCGGATTGACTGTGACCGGGTGTCACATCAATTTTGTTGAGTGGAAAGTCCCTTGCCATTGCAGCGTGCCGAAACAATGAGCCACCGAGCGAGTGGTTCTTGTCGGTCTGGTTGGCAGGCGAAATTGAAATTTCAATTTCACAGCTCTTACTAATATCCCGTTTCTTAGTTATATTAATATTGGGAATACGGTTGACGGTGACATGTTTACGTTTGGTGTGGTAAAGTTTTTCGTTATCATAGCTGGAGATAGTAAAAAGCTTTTTTTACTGACTGCGACAAACTCGTGTCTGGAATGATGAATAATGAACAGCACAATCAGTGTTTTCGTTGATTTTACTGTAATATTTTCTTCGCGATTTGTTATCTCTTATTTTTTGTTCTTTTTCACGTGTCTCACATTTCTGCGATGTTTTCAACTGTTCTCGACTTTCGCAAATATTATTCCTTTCATGACCTCAGTTAGGCCATATTTAGTTGCACTGAAAACATATTTTTTTACACAAGTTCATTATTTTATCGTCTGGCGTGAAAAGTTTTCGTTTCGGTTGGTTTTTTTCTTTATATTCTTCGCAGTAGCTATGAGCTTTTAATCGATTGATTGGTAATGTTGTCGGTACTCGTGATGGTTTGTTTCTATGAATTCTCAATACCAATTGGAGCTGTTGGACTTTCCATCCCCTGTTCAGTGCCGGAAATTGGAAACGTGCATTATGCGTATTCCCATTTTTAGTTCTCCCGAACACTTCACTGTAACTGTTATGTCTTTAATTTCTTATTACCCCCTTCCTATCTGTATCTGTTTGTCACTTTTTATTTTATGAGGGCAAAATAACATGAAATTTGTACGTTTTAATGTTGATTCTGTTACGAATCACCAGTGATTTTCAAAACATTTCTATAACTCTGTCATAAGTCTACTTATTTCATTTTCCCAAATCACTTTCCCCATTTGTACGCTGCTGAAACATCAAGTTGTGTTGGTTCAACCAGGTGTGTTGTGGTCGTATGGTTTTTTTTGCCTCACTTTACTTTGCATCATGCACATAATATAAGAGCAATAGAGACTAACTAGACCGCTTACGTGCGATGTTTTTTATTTCAATGGAGGTGTTGTTCATTTGCCCTGCCCGAGAGGCAAAAGATGGAGCGAATTCCGTTCTTTGATAATTTTTAGTTTGTTACGCTCATCGTTTCATTCGTTGCAAGCACACTTTTTCTGATATTAATCCTAAAATCGTGGTCATTCGCGTCATGCTTGTCTAACAACAACTCTTATGGTCCTGTGGTACAGTTTTTTACATCGTATTTTGTAAAATTTCAAATCGAACAGTACGATTATGCAACTTTTAACAGGCAAAAAATTCAAACCTTACAATCGTAGAATAAATAACTTTTTTCTGTTCGTTTTTTGTTCGGATTGCTTCATATAAAGTGTATGCGGTTAGTAAATGTTTAGTTGCCCTTAACTCCCAAGAATCGTAAGTCACCTATGTATAGCTTTTTCGTAAAACAATGTGAATCATACAGGCAATGGTTGTAGAATCCCTACGTAAAATATGTAACTTGTAGCTTAAACAATGGCTTCTATCAATAATGAAAGCAAATTGGTCCGCGTTCTGCACGTGCACTGTACAAAGGCCGTTTGGTGTATCGATATCGGTGACTCCCGGTATCGGTTTTGTATCGGTGCCTGCAAAACTAATTCACGTCCATTCAGTGGTTACTTGCTGGTGAATAGTGTTGAAAAGCAATCGACGAAGGAAAATGGAAGAAAAATGTACGCGACTGTAGAAAAGCATACAACACAAGAACATTAAAACGATAAGCAACTAAAAGTGTGAAAAGCAATTTTTAACGTAAGTTTTCCAGTGTTTATTTTCTAGTTTCGGTAGCAAGTGTAGTCAAGCAACAAGGTTGTATATATAGCGACTATGTATAGCTTATATGCATAACAGCATATATATACAGCAAGCGAGATGTATCATGTAAGGCAAGACATTTTACCATCATAATGTTTCATATGTTAATAAAACACGAAAAGTGAAAAAACAGCTCCTTTCTATCGTCATATCGTGTTACCCCGTTCCCACCTCATAAGAGCGAATGTTTATGAGGACACACTGCACGATGAATAAATGTATCGTCTTAGTAAAAGCTTAGTGACAACAGTTTTTCTATTCTGTCCGAAGATGTGTCAATCTCGGACCGAGACTCTAGCAGAGCGATGCATTAATCAAAGTACATGTGTTGAATAAATTAAACAACACGTACATTTCGTTCCTTTTCCCATCGTATGACAACTTATAGATTTCTATATCTTATAAATTTTTCCTTTGAAAAAAAAAACAAATATCGATGTAAGACCATATGCACCTAGTTAAGAGGGTTTATGTGTTACTCTACATTAACAGTGACGAACAGGAAGTTAAAAAAATAAAAATACGAAATAAATTACAGCAATCTTGCAATATCATTGAAAGTGGTAATATTCGAAAGATAATATGTTATGTTATATGATTCTGAAAGTGTTTGGCATTTAGACCTTGTTCGAAAGTGAACCGTAAGTGAAGACCTTGACGCAAAAGTGCAAACAAAGAACCACGAATCGCTCAAAATGTACATTACTTACCTATCGACAACGATGTTAAACAACATCCCAGTGCAACACGCTTCTAAACGATGTTCCTTTTTTTTCAAACATTTCTTTCTTAGCTTTATTTTGGTACGCTGACTAACAATTAACAATTATGACACAACTGCTCACAGACCATTGTTGGACAGGCTTCAACGGTTATGGCCTCGGGTTTGCGATAGTCGGTTTTGTGCTATGATAGTTGGTGCCAATATGTGCAGCATAATTTAGGAAATGCGATGCGCGAGATGAGTGATACTACGGAACGCACGCAAGGCGCGGTGATGAAAGTGTAAGGCAAAAAGTTTGGAACACATAAATTATACACATTATGTACTACAGAAATCAACGGGGGTGATTCGGGACGGTTCAAAGATAATTATGCTACTGGAACGCTTACGCTGCAGTGCCACCGACACGCAGACATTGACTTCCCTTCACGTTTGCCGAGGTACCGGTTGATGGATACGTCACTTTCCTTGACAAATGCTTCCTGCCATTTTCTTGCGGTTGTGTGCAATACTGATAAAAATTCAACGATAAAACATTAACATGACGACGACACTGCGTTTACGGGTTTCTCCATGATTATGGCCTAACTCTTCGTTCAGAGAAAGAAACGAACGGTGGCACAGACAACGAGCAGTATACTCATGATTCCGGCGGACTGAACGGTAGGCGCCGCATTGGAACCACCCTTCGGTGCCACCTTCGGGGCCACGGTAGATGGCCGCAGGATGTCACCCAAGTTGGTGATGATGTCCGGCAGTGGCTTAATGTTCGTGTCGCATGCCGTATTTTGGATGGCATCCTTAACCGTAGCGGTGAGGATGCGGAAGTTCGTATCGTTTCGGTTGAGCGACTCGTACATGTACTGATGCAGCCGATCGGACAGCACCCACAGGCGGCTTTCGTCGTCCACCTTGACGTCGTTGGGAAATACCATGTCGACGGTGCTCATGTAGACGCGACCGAGCGACTTGATCGTATACGCCCGGTTCGAGGTTTTCCAGCACGTTATGGCGTTCAGGTTCGGTAGGGCGTAGAAGATGACGCCGGTTTTCTGATCGAGAAAGGCGACCCCAGCCTGCCCGTTGGGACCGCGCGATCCGAGCACCTTGAACTCGTGGTAGTTGCTCGCGTCCAGCGCGGCGCTGCGATTGCGCAGTACCTTCGTCGAGACGGCGAACTCGTTCAGTGAGCTAAGCGGATGGAAGAACAGCGTTGCGTAGCCGTCGGGTTGCGGTTTCGAGAGCGCAATTCCGAACAACCCATCGTCCCACTGGAAGTTGATGCCGGTGATGTTGTAGTTGCCCGCCAGCGGATCCGGGTGGAAGAAGTGATGCTTGACGCGCCACGATTCCTGCTGCTTCCAGGAGTAAACCACCAGCCCGGGATTGCCGAGATCGGCCGCGTACGCGAAAGTGTCCTCGCACACCGCATCCTCGACGGCGATATTTGCGTAGAACGAGTTTTCTTTAATGTGCTCCGCTGGGAACGCGTACCGCCGGAGCAGATTGTCGTTGTTCAGATCGTACACCAGCAGCGACGTTGGGGCGGTGACCGTTGTGTTTGTCAGCAGCTCCTCCACACCGGTGTCCAGCACCCAGAGCCGACCACAGCGGTCAGCGCGTATCCGAAATGGCGACACTATTTCCGGTGCGTCGGCTTCACTTATTCGCCGATGAGCCGACCAGTTCGGATAAGGATGTAACTTCGGAGATTGTGTAGTGGTTTCTGAAAAACGGAACGAGAACATCATGTATACACCACTAACTATTGATAGTGTTGATTGCATGTAGCTTACAGCGCTTAAATATTTTACCCTCGTGCTTGAGAACAAGACATAGCTTCCCAGATAGACTGAGCCTTGAACTTAACCCTGGTCACAAGACAACCGCGAAAAAGAACTAAACCTTCTGTTCCGCAAATGGTGCAGCAGTAGCAGTGCCGAGCTAACCGCTAAATTGGAGGCTGTGCAAGAGCCAGCCGTTGGATTCGTTCGGCATCAGCCCCCCTGACCCTGGCCATTTCTCGTTTCTGGTATATTCTCACGCAGCGAACGATCACTATGCGGTCGAACCCGTAGCTAAACCCGGCTGGCGAATTATTAGCGAAGGTTTTAAGGGTACCCCGGGGTAACTACAGCCCCCCCTGTGAACTGAAGGTGAAGGGCTTTGGCGGTAGCACAACACAAAGGGTTTCCCTTATATTTTATTTTAATTAAAACTTTGCGGTCATGTTGGTGGCGTTACTCACAGCGCATAATCGAGCGACTGGACTGTCACTAGCAATCCTTTTCGCGGACACCGCATCGCAAGAGCGAGAATGTAACGGTTTTTCATATCTGACATAGAAGGAATATGTAGCTATCGAACTAGCTAAACGATTTTTGGTTTGTCGGCCAACGTTTGTGAGCGACGCGTTCGATCGTTTTTGCGGCACACAAGGTCAGTGAGGGAATCGATCGTTCACCGACGGTCAATTACAGCTCCGCAGGCAACGAACCCGTCGTGGGGGGGGTGGGGGAGGTTTGACTGAAATATTTCTTGCAACGATAAGCACTCAAGTTGCCGGACTTATTACAATCTCGGCACTGGAAGTAAAACTCAAAACCGGAATATGTCATGAACCATCGTCGATATCGGCTGAAACTTGGGACATTATTAGACGGGGATTTCCTATTTGATAGCCCTCTCAGGAAGCCGCCGGCACGCATCACGAACATGAGTCATGCTACGTTTGGTGATCCACGTAACATTTGGTTCCAAAGGTCAACGTGTAAGGTATCCGATTAGGTGCATCTGAACAGCTGCGGTGCGTTTACGGAGCTACTTGTTTTGCAGTGTTACGAACTCATGTTCATCCGTCAACGAAGAGCTCGCTTATCCGTCGAAGGCTGTTTGGTGGGTTGGACATTTGGACTTTGACCGCGGTCCGCATACTTAAAACAAGTGGCCCATGCTTGATAGGACGCTCTAGTTGTTAACATCTAGAGTGAAGGTATGTGGGTTACACCCGTCAATGCTTTATTACAGTTTGCTGCACCCGTCCTAACCGAGACCGCACCAACGTGCGCAACGTGGTGCAGCGCAGAAGCCAAGCCCTGTAGAACGTTGGTGCATCGGCCCTCTATTGGGGTAGCCTTGTCTCTGCCACGCGCCGACAAATGTTCACGGATGTGGCCACAATGGGCGCGTGCTACCGAGATGGTGGGGCGTGTGAATTTGATCGAAAGATAATCGATCGTGCCCGTCGATTGGGCTTCCTCGTTTCATGATCACGGTCACGGACGTTCGGCAAATGCAAAATGCACCCACATTCTTGAACCCGTCGCTGGGTCGCTGAATTGCGGTGTGGACGGTGGTCTTAGACACTTCTGAGCCCACTTGTCCTCCGATACGTCAATTACGGTTCAATTGTGCGTGTTAAACTGCCTGCCCCCCTTAGCAGGCTTAAGTAGCAGCTCCGATTTTCCCCTGGCTCAATGAGCCACAAACGGGTCTTGTTTTACTGCAAATTGGAAGGGATATAGACTGCAGACCTACCGTTGAGATTAATGTAGCCCAGTGACGCCGGTATGCCATCCTTCCAGCGCGGAAGCGTCAGAAAGAGCCGCTTTTTGTAGACCTCCAGCCCGACCGGTATCACGTGCTCCGGGATGTAGCGCCGCGTGGCGAGCGCCTCCTGTCGTTCGGCGTCGTTAGAAAACTCAAAATCTATTTCGCTCCACTGATACGCGACGCGCAGATTGTCGTTGGCCCGGGTTGGCCGCGGCAGAAGGGCCAGCATCAACGCGCAGCAACCGGCTGCGGCCAGGAGCACCGATCGGGGCCGGTTTGGCCGCAGCATTACGCACGACACACCACGCATCACCACGGTCTCGCACGGTTACAGGTTCGTAAACGGTCCCACTTGGTGAAGTTCACTTCACGAAGATCACACGCTGCACGGTGTCGTAGATTTGAAGGTTATTGATCGTTCCTTTTTTTTTTACCGTAGGCTGCAGTTGGGGCGCACGACAATCTCTTCTCGTTAGTCACTTGAAGGTTTTTCCACCCAGGCGGCCCAGGGGCTTCCCAACGTTGGTCGCGGATGTTGGTCCGTCGTCGTTACAACCTGTGAGTCTCGAGCGACCCGTGCAGCCCAACTGACAACTTCGCTATGTCCGGGGCTTCGATTTAACACCGGCTTAGAACACACTTTCGGACGTACTCTGTCGTTCACTCGCGCCGCTCGTCGTCGCCGCCATTCGGCGTCCACGTGCCTAGTGCAACTGGGAGTAGCGCGAACTGGGCGCCCGCACCCCCTAGATAGCTTCTCTGTCTCGCTCTCTCTGCCCCGATCGCTGGCGCGCAGGCCAACCTTCAGCGCCTTTCTGGTACGCGGTTACTCCAAGCCCACCACTGTTGCCGCCGCGGGTTGTTCGTTCACTTTGTGCCACTCGTCGCACAATCGTGTTCTTTGCCGCGCTTCGTACCCATGCTGCCTGGTGCTGCTGCTGCTGCTGCTGCTGCTGCGAACCTGGATGATAGTGAGAGGCGACACACAAGAAGAAAAGGACAACGTCTATAAATTAACAATACACGCACACGGCGGCGTCGTAAGGTGAGCAACTCTTTTTTGTGGTTCGTTAGGCCGGCGGCTTTTTTGTTGTTGTCTATTGGTCTCTCTTTCAAGCAAGCGCAGAGTTGCCAGATTGCCAGAAGCGCCACGTTTTTGTTGGTTCCCCCCAAACTCGAGAGAGAGAGCTTTTCGCGCTCGCAGGTTGGTGGTGGTTGGTGGTCATCGGCGGGCGTTTAAGTCAATTCCCAGCCAGGCCGACCAGGCCAAGCTTTTTGTTCTGTCAATATTTGCCCATCAAAGACCTGTTTCGGTTGTTCCGTTGAAGGATGTCGATGACGCGATCGATACTTTCGGTGACGAGCTGCGCGAAGACTGCGTGTGTTGTGCCGTGAATAAATTGGATGTTGTCACTTGGAACGTTCAGGAGACTCATCCAAGGATTTCGGTGTCGGATCGGATTTGGCAGAGGTGCATTTCGCATTTGGCCTGTGTTGGCCCTGCCTGGTACGGTCATTCGTTTTGGCATGAATAAAAAAGAAATCAACACCGCCAACGGGGTGTGTTTCACAAGGGTTGGTTCCATTTTGTTGTTTGCTATTATTAACATATGCAAGGCTAGGGGGTTTATTTGAATTTCTCGAAGTTCGCGGGAGTTTTTGGCTAAGCAAATGAGCACTGGGTAAATAACTATGGACACTTGCCACGGTCGAAATCCCACATTGTTGTGTCATGCACTGTTTGATCGATAAAATTCTTGATAGATTCTTCCGTAGGAGTATTAATTTCACGGTTTGATTTATCAACGCATGGATGGCGCCTTGGTGTGAGAACTGTATCTAATAAAACTGTAATTAGTCATACCTAAATAAGCTGCTATTATGTGCAGCGGTAGCAGAGTTGCGGAGATTCCGCCTGGGGAAGGTTTAATGGTTGAACAGTCTTCGTGCGGCGTGTGTTATGAGTCATCGAAACTGACTCAATTTTAATAGATTCAATCAGCTGTGTGCATGACGCCCAACTTCAGCTAGTCGGCGATAGGCAGCGTGGGGCCAGCAAAGCTATGTTAAGGTTTCACTTATTCTTATTACCGAACCGAATTAAGCGCCAACCAACGTTAGTTGATGCACTGTCGGGTTCGAACTAACGGCTTCCCCAAAGCTACAGGCTTATAACGGGTATGGACAACAAAAATCTGGTTCTATAAAAGAAATTGTGTAGTAGAAACTCATTTGACTTTTCTTTTCATTTACAGCAGCGCTTTGTTAGATTACGATCGTTATGATGTCTAAAATAACAATTTGGCAAATTTGTGTTTTTGAATTTTTTGTTTGTAGGTAAGAAATGTTGCGTAAACAATAACCGATAAGCATTTCGAATAGTGGTATACCACGAAGTTTAATAAGTTTTGAGCTTCAATATCAGAAAGCCGTTCTACTAGTATCGACGTGTCATAGTATTTTTACAATGGACAAAATCATATATTGTGCAGTGGTTGAATTTTTCTTTTTGAAAGATTTAAAAGCAAAGCAAATTTATGAACAAATGTTGAAAGTATATAAGGACTCTTCGCCTTCAATTAATACAGTAAAAAGATTGGTTACTGGATTTAATCGTAGTTGTACAAGCCTTGAAGACGATCCAGGTCAAGAACATCCAAAAACAGTAGCAACACCTGAAATCGTAGGAAAAATATAGGATCGTATTGACAAATCGTCGACTGACTAAAAGAGATTAAGTAGAAGCCCTAGCTTATTTAGTAGAAGTCTAGAAGCATAAGTTTTTTGGGGGGAGAAAAGAATTTTGATGAGGTCATAACAGCTGCGGATGCGCATTTTGAAGCCCTTCCAAATTATCACTTCAGGGATGGAGTTCATAAATTGGAATCTCGTTGGAACAAGTGTATTGTTGTTTAGGAAGACCATACTGAATAACTAAGTGTATTTCAAACCATAAAATAGTGTTTTTCTTATCGAAGCTCAAAACGTATTGAACGACCCAGTATAATGCAACAAAACATTCTGCTGTGTGTGGCAAGGCTTTAGGCATGCCCCGAGAGCAATCCGAACGATCCGAACGATCAATCTAAAAGTCTAGGACAGTGTAGGACGCTCGAATGCATGACTTGCATTCTAGGATAGTGCAGACAAACGACGTCCAGCAGCAGAAAGGCATGCCGAGCGGCGATCGTTACCGATACGCCCTCGGTAGGTTGATCAACCAGCGGGCGATCGCGGGCACGGGCTCCGTTTCTGAAGCCTTGAAGGCTGGTCTCAATTTGATTGGCAAAAAAACGCAACACCCATGCACAGCGCTTGGGCAGCTTCTTTCTTCAGCCGCTTTGACGAGAAGCCGCAAAGCGAAACTTACATTCCCAATCGAGCGATAGTTAGCCTGTGGCACTCGCGAATGCGCGTAAATTAGAATTCATAGCAGGGTGCAACAATGCGTGACACAATTGAACCGTAAACGTCAGCTGAGCGGGTTCCAGGCGTGTTGGTGTTGTAGTAGCGTTCGGGTTCACCGCAGTGATAAGTGCCACGCACTGGCCGGATGATTTCGGTTCACGATCCACCAGATCCTAGCTCTCTAGCTCGTGGGGCTCAGACCACTCAGACATGCCGCAGTTTTGGGCAGTCTTAGATGGCCGCGTGTGAACGGTGTGTGCGGCAGAGAAAGGGACACGACACAGCAAGAGAGAGAGAGAGAGAGAAAGAAGGCAAAACGAGAACGAAAGAGAGGGCCAGAAACGTTGTGGGACAAAAAATCAAGTGGCCCATGGCTGGCTGGTGGTATGGCCGGCGGCGGCGGCGGCGGCAAAATCTAGCCAAACAGGAGAAACAGGTTTTTTCGCTCGCCGGGGTGTCCCACCCGTAGGTGGGGGGAACCCTTGATGGCAGTGAGATGCCGATGCCCAAGCTTGTATGGGTGGAATTAGCTTCGAAATTTATGCTGCATCCACCGCGGACACTTCGAGTTGGTCTCTTGCATTCAAACAGGTACGCCGCCGCCGATTGCGATGCGATCCGTGCGATCTGAAACGGATAGGGTAACAGTGGAAACTGCTGTTCTACGTTTACAACCATCAGCAACTGTAGACAATGGAGACAACAATCGCAACGGGGCTGAGGGCCGCTTTATTCGTCCACAGCCCAGAGCGCCACGTTGACGATGGATCGTCACCATCAGCCGATCGTTCCATTTCACTTTACCTAGCGCGCTACTTATGTTGAGTCTATGCTACTAACTACGCTGACCAATTGTCCAATTGGCGTGTCAAGTCAAACAATGAGCATGTGTGAACTAGCTTGTCACGACTACGTTGGTGGGTATGTGGGGCGTGAATTAAATACAAATCCGAACCACCCTCGTGGGTACCTATGAAGGTCTTCACTAACCCCCTCCGAACAGGTGAAGCTCGTAAAACGCACCCGCTGCGCATGTCAACGCGCATGTAAATCTGAGACACAGTGCAGTAGAGACAAAACGCCCGTAGAGTACCCGTCCGGACAAGGCCGACCGTGCCGCCCCGTGGCCGAGTTCGGTCCGTCATAATGTGCGGGAGATTTCACTTTCTATTTCGCAGCGCCTGCAGCAGCCCATCTCGCAACTACCGGCCGGGTAAGAAACATCACTCGCTTCCCGCGGCCACTGCCGCTCATCATCATGCGCTCACTACATTTTCACCCCAAATTATCCAGTTCCGCCCGGGCTCTGTGGGATTGCCAAAAAAGAGTGTACCGCATCCGGTACGGCACAACGTCCAACGCGTAACGGTACATGTGTCGAGCGCGTGCAGGCCATTCACACCGCGCTCTTCATGCGCGCTTTGCATAGCGCCGATGGCGGCCATTGTTGACCCCGCTGGATGGCGTGGCGATCGCGGAGTTCGTTGCACCGAGTTCGAGTTAGGCAAATGAGAGTTTGAGCTGCTGTGAGATGATGCTGCCGGGAACGCACTGGATCAACACACGGCTGGGTATGTAAGGATATACTACACTGGAACACACGGGATGTAAAACAAGTTTCGATGGTCACCAAAACGGGGGGGCCACCTTACACACTGAAGCTCAGCTTCTGATCAGATCACTAATCAGTCGCCCGGGATTTGTTTGTATTAGTACTCACAAAATTGGAACCGGTACGCGGATTAGAAATTCAATTCCGAGTTCAACGGCAATCGCGTTCTTGAACACTCGCGTCTCGCGTGCCGCACGCCACACGCGTGATGCTGCTGCTGCTGCTGTGGGCGGCACTGTGGGCTCTCTCGAAACGTGGCGATCCGTTCCCACTGAACGCGAAACAACAAATGACGTCGGGCCGGAATGGAAAGTATTTACTGTCCATTGAGTGAAAAACCGACCGGTAACCCGATCGTGTCGACAGCGCGGCCGACGGCGATCGTGTGGTGGATCGGTCTTTTTTTTTTTCTCCTCTCTATCAGCATCTCGTTTCGTGTTCTCCGACGTTTCACTCTACCCACGTCGCAGTTTGACGTTACCTTAAGGCGCCGGCACTGGAACGGTGAAGTGTTCGACGCGACAGAGTGTCCTTCGGCCGTTAATAGCCCTAGGTGTCGGGGTTTGGGTACCTGTGCCAACTTTTTCGGTGGAACACAAGTTCCACCCGCGAATGGTGAACGTATGTGGATGCACCAATTCAATTGTTGGCCACTGTTGCCAACCACCGCACTGGTGTGGGCCGGACCAGCAGCCGACGAGTAATCCCGTTTTCAAAACAAATTACAATGGCAGCGCGAAAAACCCTACGAACTACATAAAACGAAAAACCAGTTTCGGTACAATGTCTCATAATCAGGTGGTCGTCCTCCAATAATGATGAGCCCCTTTTTTATACTCTGTGCTTTTTCCCGCTTCCTCATGCACCGCTTGGAAGATACGCCTTTTTATACATATTACTTGTAATTTGGGCGATGGCGAAGAAAGAAACCTTTTATTAATCCGTAAAAAAGGATGACTGTTACACTGTGCAAAGGTCTTCTTGGTGTCATTACCTTATCGTCGACGAAGATTTACTTTTATTTTTTATTTTTTTAAAAGCAAACTTATTACCACTTTGAGAATGGGTGCTAGTTGAGCAATGAGCAAGTCCACGTAACAGAATATAAGTTTGGGTAGAAAGAAATCCATTATATTATCAGTGATCAGGCTTTAGTGATCGATGTCTGGTGAAGATTCAACTTTATGCTCGTTTTAAAGCTTACACTTCACATTTCACAAAATGCCTTAACTGTTTTTTGTTTGTGCCATTCATTTGTGAGTTACAGAGTGGAAGTCAACTAAGAGAAAATTTGGCCCAATTTACAGTTTATCCTTGTCAAAGGCGAAAATTCAAGCTAGGTTGCTAAAATTGTGCATGGTGATTATGGTGCCGATACTCTAACAGTTAGTTTCAGGCAAATTTTGGTTTTGTCGATCCGTTTCCCCTATTTTTTATGTTAAAGATGCACCTCACCTCACAGGCAGACCCGTTGTCGAAAATGTCGATAAAATAATAACAATGCGAAAATA
>NC_071286.1:52024095-52046595 GCF_943735745.2 Anopheles bellator
AAAATTGTGCATGGTGATTATGGTGCCGATACTCTAACAGTTAGTTTTAGGCAAATTTTGGTTTTGTCGATCCGTTTCCCCTATTTTTTTATGTTAAAGATGCACCTCACCTCACAGGCAGACCCGTTGTCGAAAATGTCGATAAAATAATAACAATGCGAAAATAGTTGTGGTGAAAGCCTGGTGAGGCAGCTCAACCTCAACGTTTAAAGATAGCGATTGACCAGAAACGGCCACAATTAGCTAAAAGTTGAGATGTTGTGTTCCATCAGTACAACTCACGTCTTGGTTGGTTGGGAAGTTTTAGTGCATCCACCATATAGTCCAAACCTTGCACCAAGCGATTATAAACAGTTTTTACGCATTGGTAAACTTCCTGAGTGATAAGAAATTGGGATCAAGAGAAGATTGTGAAAATAGATTGCTAGAGTTTTTCGCCAATAAGGACCAAGACTTGTATAAAGGCCGGTCCAAACGCTGCGATCTGCAATGCAATATCGCATGAAGTGACATCTTCGGAGACGTAACCTCTTCGCACGTTCTTTTTTCGCTTTTTAACCGAAAAGCACAATGGTAAGGCAAACCAACACAGTGTTGCTTCCATGGCTGATTCCAACATGTCCAACCGACAAACTGACCCTGTTTTGAAATTTGTTCACAAATTGCATGTCAAGTCTTCAGATTTCCACCCGCGGCAGTGACATTTATGACGTCTCCGGAGATGTCACTTCATGCGATATTGCATTGCAGATCGCAGCGTTTGGACCGCCCTTTACCAAGTCATTCCTTTAAAATGGCAAAAAATTATGCAACGAAACGGTTCATATTTGGCGCAACTTTAGAGAAAACATATTCGTCATTGTTCAAACTATTCTAGGCTATTCTACGATTATCATTTCGCTTGACAATTTATTACATTAAGGGGTGCGGTGAGAACACTGAAGAAAAACAATGTTAGGCACTTTTACCGCGATCCGCGAACAGCAACGTTGATGATTTCTAATATTTAATTAATCACTTACACCGCATCCACCGAAAGATATTGCACAGATCCGACCTAAGAGCTTAATTCTACCATTTACTAGTTTACTGCTTCAACGTGGCTTCCATACCGGGCACGCTGACGGCCATTGCGTTGGCAACAATGGGCGGTTTCGTGTCTTCTGTTGTACTGGAAACAATCTGCCCCTTGCTGTTCTTGCCTTCGCTGGCGGCTTGCCTCTTGCGTCTCTCGGCGATCAGACGGCGAATGAAGACCATTTCCACGATTTTCTCCAACAACCCAATTAGCCCGAGCACCGAAAGTCCGAGCAGAAAGCCGAGAGACCCTCCCAAGTCCGACACGAATTGGTTGAAATCGTAGCCGTGGAACTCTTCCACCACCTGAAACGACAGGGAATCGCAACGCGTGACATTGATTGGGTAATTGTGCCGGTCTCAGTGAAACCACTTCTTCCCGTACCGCCACCATTTTCGATGTGTAGTAAACCCACAGTTGGGCCGCCGGTATGTTGAGCCGAAACTCTTTGCGGTTCATGACCGACGCAGTGAAGATGGTGGTGGTACAGGGCTGGAAGCATCCACATTGCGTCCCATCCAAGTCTTCCAGCTGGCGGTAGATCTTGATGAGTTGCTTCGTGTCGGTCGGGTTATCGCAATAGGCGACATCGAGTCCCGGCATCCAGGGCCCAGAGCATCCCACGGACTCCACCACCGTGCGCCAGTGGCAAAGTTCTCCGCACTGCAATGGAGAACGAGTGCTGTGAACAGCTGGAAAACACAGTGAGAACCGCACATTCGTATCGACGACCTTTGTAGAACTAATGGGCGAAAACTCCACACATTCGTTCTCGTAGCTGGCCAGCATGAAGAAGTGTTGCGTTGACAAGCGTATTTCCATTTCCTCGTTCACCTCCAGAAACAGGTATTCCACGCGACCGGACGATTGCATTCGGTTTTCTGTAAGTTGAAGGGAAACGCCCAAACGTAATGCCACGCGGTTTAGGGAGTATTGGTCCATATCGGTGTCGAGAGACTTTACCGGCGAATCCTTCTTTCTGTTCGTGAATAAATATGTGCCAACCGGGAAGCGTCTCTCCGACGGTCATTGGAATCGACATGTTGCTGTCGTGGCGTAACATGATCGAGTAGCCTGCGTCCTTCCAGGAGTGCTTGGTAGTGATCAGCGGATTCAGGGTGTAGCACCGGCCCATGTCGAGGTGGAGACTTTCCTCCACTTCTATTGCTGTTAACACGAGACACAGAGAGAGACAGAGAGAGGAACCCAAAAGTGTATCGTACGGCAATAAGGAGAGAATTCCGAGTGTCTACTACACACTGTCGGTTCCACCGTTCAGACCGTGCTGGAGGAAGAACTCGCTGTGGTTGTACGTGGCCTCACTAAATAGCTCTTCGAGCGAAGTCTCGTTGAACGGAAAGTTGTCGAACCCGCTGGTGTACTTAGGGTGCATGGCCAGATTGTACTTGGCCATCACATCCGCCTTGTATGCTGGCTCGCGGCAGAAGGTGATCGACGGGTACAGCATGGTGTCGTTCAGGTCGAACCGCGAATGGGTCGAAATGGGTGGGCTGAAGAGCTTCCGGAAGCAATCGGTCAGCTGATACACCACCACGATGCTGCAGACGAACAGCACAATCCCGCGGACCAGACGCTTCGGTTCCTGACACAACACGTAGAGTGAGTCCAACAATTTGTTCCTCACTTTAGCTATGCTGGCCATCATTGTGGAGCACTATGCCAGGGTAGAACGCAGTACTTTCGAACGATCATGGTGACGACTCTCGAGCATTATCCACGATACACGACACTTGCCGAACGAATGATGTCCTGACTGGGACAGTGGGCCGATTTTGATACACTGGGGGCGATACCAACAGTTGGATAGCGAATTTAATGGCAACGGGCCCTGAGCTCGAAAGCATACAAGTCATGGACATAAATCAAGGCCTATCAGTTAAGCGTAGTGTGTAGAATGCTTTATCGAGCCTGGAGGAAAAGCTGTAAATTATGGAACCGGACGCAATAGGCACGGAATGCGGCTATCAGCATCGACTGCGCAGTGCGAAGCGTGGGAAAATGATGTCTGATGATCCATACCCCCTCCGGTTTATTGGCATATACCGCAGATAAGGACTTTGTTCGAATTTCCTGTCTTTAACGCTGATGTAATGCTTTTCCTGTGTTCTTGCTGTTTAATATTTATCGCAATACCTTTTTTAACCAATAGCTCTTTTCAGTTGCTCTTTTAATTAACACTAACCTTCAAAGGAAAATTGTTAACATTTTATGATATTCTATTCATATGTTTCTGAGTTATTGTGCCAACAGTGAAACTACGTTGTTTATGTTCAAAAATGGATCCAAAACAATTTCGTGTTTTAATTTTATAATACTTTTCAATCGGAAAAATACCGTTCAAGCGAAGCAATGGCTTGAAAAGTGTTGTAAAAGCTCTGCTTCATCAGAAACAACAATAAAACGTTTGATTGGCTGACTTCAAACGTGGTCGTTTCTACCGCTGATGCAGAACGCAGTGGCCACGTCTAAATGAGGTGCTTACACCAGAAAACATAGAAAAAACTAACTAAATCGTTATGAAAGAACGAAAAGTGAAGTAACGTGAGTTAGCTGACTTTGTAGAGGTATCCAAAAAACTTTGTTCGCTTTACATTGAAACATGGATCCATCATAGAATTTCTATGGTTTTACCATTTTATTCGTTTCTTGAAATTACTTTGTACGTCTTCACTCTCGGTTTTTTTTAAATAAACGTTAACTTTAGAATAGAGGATTGCGAAAAAAACTTTGGTAATAAAACGAGATTTTACAAGCTTTCTGAGCTTTCGCCAAACTTGTTCAGTAGATGGCTCTTGAAGTATCTCATCTTGAACTCATCTTATCTTTCGTGACTGCAGAGTGTATGTGAGAACAGGTGATGCAAGTAAATGTTTTAAAAAGCAATTGATAATGCTGCTTTTATTTTGTTGACCTCTAATTCTAGTCTTCTTACTTCGTTTACGGTAAAAAACTGCGAACCTTAGTTACATTCCTTTGATAATCAACCAAATATTCCCTGCTCGATTCCCGGGAAACTATCGTTCCGCGCCATGTTGCATGCAGTTCATGTTCTATTTTTAAATTTTCCTTTCGTTTCACTCCCCACCAACCTACCGAGTTTGCTTAGATTTGATTTCCGTTTGTTGGTCTATCTCGCCTAGCTCGCTGAGTTTGGGATGCTTTAGGCAGCAGTGATATTTGGTTTTCAGTATTAGTCCGTAGCTCACAACGAAGAATGTAGAGGAAGCTAGAAGAAAACATCGCCTCTTTTCCTGAATGAATCGTTCATGGTCATCGCTCGTCAAAGAGTCGTTCACGGTGAGCCCCTTTCCACTTTCCTACCACCTTGCTGACCGCTGCAACATGGCCCATTGGGTTCACCCATGAGAAAGGGAGAGTGTTGTCGTGGAAAAGTTTCACCTCTACCACAAGAGAATCTTGTGAGCCGAGCGCGAATCGTTCGTTAATTTGGTCACCGTCAGTCAAACGCGAAGAATTTGGTTGGTGGGAATGAAACGAGGCCGCTAGCGCCAATTGAGCAACAATGGGGCACTTCCGGAGGAAAGAGCAACCAAAAATATGTTTGAAAATTTCTGGGATGCTTAGCAATTTACTTGCGTTGCATACTCATTATATTGGGTTATATGTGTAGGAAGCGAAAGTATTACTTCAAAATGGTGATGGTGATGGTGCCTTCGCCATCTTTGAATCTACTTCTTTTAAGTAATGTCGATCGGACAAGTTCTGCTGGATCTAGACGCACATAATTTTCGAATAGTTTGGCTCATTAACAATCGAAGCAATTCAAACCTAGTAATGAAATAGTCATAATATGCGTGAGCCAGTATCCGTATCTTATAAACATTCTGTGGAGACTTTTGTTTGTCGATTGCTCTTGTTTCCCATTGTGCGCAGAACGGCTCCCGGTCGAGCAGGGAACACCAACGTGTGAAGGGCGAACAACAAAAACTGATTATAAATACGACCATTTCACATTCCTTGCCGAATATGGACCGGCCAATAGCGTGAGCATGGGCGGAAATTGGAAAGATGACGTAGACACCGCTCTCTTAGAGAGAGGCGAGAAAGGCATAAAAAATCGGTCCATCAACTTTACCACTGGCCATCGCACCTGATTACACCTACGGCTAGTGACGGAACGGAGTGTAGTGTAGGCATCGCATTCGTCGTCTAATATGTCCGTACCGCGGGTGGAAGACACTGGGAGCACTGTAAAAATAGATCATTCATCACGAAACCTGAAGGTATGACCACGGTTGGCTTAGTTACGGCTCTGCTGGCGCTACCTACTTTTCGGAAAACGATGTCATGGTCCATAAACGAGCAGAGCAAGTAGAAAACAATAAAAATGCATCTGCAACTGATTTAGTAATTTACGTTTACACATGCACTGTACAATGTACAGCGATATACTAAAATGTGTTGAAATGATAAAATCTCCTCGATGGCTTTGAGTAAATTAGATGTATTTCTTATAATGTCCCGTTAACAATATTTCCTTTTCGATTGTTTGCAGGGTAATTTAGATAATAGTGAAGAACACATAACAATCCGAGTTAGTCCGGGATAAGAAGTGGATGAAGTGGAGGAAATGCCACATATTGATAAAGATAATCTTGTTAACTTGAATTAAGTTAACTATTTAGTAAATCCAATAAATACGGCCCGGTCCGTTCTTCTAAGATTAAAAAAAGGACGCATAGCACATATAAGAAACGAATGAACAACAAATAAAAGGCTTTGTTGTCTACGTGAAAAATATGTTGAGCTAAAATTTTCTTTTCCAAGGACGGCCGTTGAAAGCACTTTCCTCAACTGTCATTAATTTCAGTTCAGCCAGTTTCTGGTTTATTTTTCAAAGGTGCACATACATCTATTTATTAGCAATGTTTTCTACGAAATATATTGTGTAGAAGTAGAACTTATTCATTTTATTTATTTATTTTATTTAATTTTTTTTTATTTAAAGGAACTGTCTGAACTGTCTGAAACTATGAACTGTTTGAATGCATAAATTCAGACGGCACGTTAGTTACACTGTATTATTTGTTATATTATATTGATTATAGAACGTTTATATATTGATTATAGATTATAGAACTAGAACGATTATATCTATTGCATTCTTTTCGAACTTGTTTGATTCACTCACCGTATTAAATAAACCTTAGCCTCAAAGTCAGGAAAAAACACATTAATTTGAAGTTAGTTCTTTATTCTTTAATTTATTTGTTATCTTAGAATACCATAAAATGTTAAATCACGTCAAAACAATTTACTTGTTTCCATAAAAAGAGCAAGTGTATGAGCTTAAAATGTATAAAATAAGGAGTTAAGTGTTATGCACAAGAAGAAGCAAGTTAATTAGTGAGCAAATATTTTGTTAATATGTTTTCAAAATTGTAATAGAGAAACAGACCCGAATTCTTGAGTTCTTCTGTAGTGGAGATACAATCATTAGGAAATCTCGTTTTAGTTAAGTAGTTACTAAACTACTATCTCATAGTAGTTTCACACATTTAAGAAAACATAGTATACCAGGATACTCGAAAGCGTAGAACAGAGTTGTATACTGCGAATGGGAAAATGAGCTATGCGGAAAGGGAAATGAACTATGTCTTGGGACAACATTAAAAGAAAGCATTATATTGCACTTGAAGAACAAAAATTGTTTTCAATATGTCCTATCACATTTTGGAAACTGTTATGTTTGACCTGTACTTCCATTTTTTTCGATTGTCTATTGATCTTTGCGGTATGCTTTGTCGTAGTGCTAGTTTTTTTTTTACATTCCGTTTAACAATCGCCAGTAATCGAAGATTAACATTTCAAACGTAGAATTAACCACAAGCACCACTAGCATTGGTTAGGTTTATGCCACTAAATTCCTTTCTGGGAGCATAGTGCCGACGGAACGTCTTCCATTCGCGGCAATTCGCAGCAGAAGCCAACTGACATTGAGGCTCCAACCCCAGGAGCTTCTGGTTCTGTCTCTGCTGAGAAACTACTTGAAAAACTGTAGAAAAATAAGTAAATGTTTAGTAAAAATGTGGCGATGTAAAATGCCGCTTGCTTTATCTCTTGGCACCAACAACACCAACCATTATTTTAATTCAATTAACAGTAAATAGGGACAAAGTATTACTCTCACAAAATGGTTTTAACCCTTATGTGTCCAACAGACGTTTTCCGACGTCGATGTGTGAAGGGATAAAATGCATGCAAAATAATTATAAATCGATTCACTCCCAACTCCATACATAGTTGTGGCCTAAAAATAGTTACCTCTCATAGGTCATTACGTTATTATTGAAAGGTGTACGAAAGGCTGTGTACGGTGAGAAACTAAAATAACATTCACTAATAAGGAATAGTCCTAATGAAACATTTATTAACATCAAATTTGATTTACTGGTGATTAAAAGTTCTTTTTCTATTGTTTACCCGTCTCTGGGTACACAGTGGGACTATCCGTACTTCGAGTTCCTTTTTCGGAAACAACAAGGAACTACAACAATGTCAATGTTTTCGTAAAGATTATAGTTTCCATGACGCGGAGGCTAAAGCAAGAAAACTGAAATTTTGAAAAATTACACACAAAAATGTGATGGGTCGCGCACATAAGGGTTAATCGCTTTTTAACATGTGAATAAGACTCATTTTTAAGTACTCAATTTTCGTCGCTAATTTTGAAACGAGCGACACATTGTTGTCTTCAGATGCCAAATGCAATTAAACTTGCGAACTTGCTCTACCGTCATTGGCAAATATAAAGCATAATTTCAGCATAAAGTTTAATGTCAACAAAAACCCCTTCTATTGATTTGTCGCAGTTCGACTTGTTAACTCTAAAACACATCACGTTCTGCTGCATATGTGTGTGTTCAGGATTTAATATAAGTTTGGTACATTCTGAATCATGCGGATGAAACGCAAGTACCGCGGCCTGTGTTAACCGTCGTTCCTTACGCGATAAATCATCGACTGAGCCAACAGCACCGCCCCTGTTCACTCTCTTGTAGGAACGTTCCACTCGGTTGCTCATCTGGCCGTAATCAGTACGAAAAATGACATTTGCATTAATTTCTTTCGAGTCTCACACATAGCCGCTAGAGGCTGCGGGGTGCCTGTCGTGCAAAATGTGCTCAAGCCAGTCGTTCGTCGGGCCTGTTCTCCATATGTCTCACTGTGTGATGGCCAGCAGCAGATTTTCGGGCTGGATTTCGGCGTACAGTCTTTGGCAGCCGTCTGTTCAGTTCGGTACAAAAAAAAGCATGTTTACTTCGCAAGTCGAGCCGTGCGATCGGTTCATGTCGGTGACGTTTATATTATGGGCCGCTGCTCAGCGCCGAGCGGTTGAGCCATAGTTCAGGTTTAGTAGTCAGATCGTAGATGACACTAATTTTAGCGCAACCGAACTATTTTTGTAGCGTGCACATCGCCTTCGGCCCGACCCGACGGGGTCCTTTCGAGGGTTGGTTGGGATGATGATGTTTTGCTTTTTCACCACATTTTGCAGCCCCCCGTGAAGAGGTTCGCTCCAAGTCCCAGCCGCCGTAGGAAAACAGCGTCTAGAAGACCATGCGGTCCGTGGCAACTATATGATGTGCAAAGGAACAGCAATCCATTCACAACGCTTAAACCAGTGCAACCTGATATAACTCATGACAATCTTTCATAAGTGGGTTTGGCAGAGTGCACCAAGAAAACACGATCTTTGCAGCGTAGTGGACATTGGTTCGCCCGAAGAAAACATTTAACGTCCAGCATGGCGCATCCAGCCGCCATGGGATGTCGGTGTGTTCGGCTAGTGTCGGTGCCAGCTGGAAAGACGATCGCCCCCTGACGTTGGTGGAAGATGATATTGCACGAAAATGGAACCGCCGACATTCCACTGCTTTAATTGATGTGGGTGGGAGCTGTTTTCCAAAGGGAGGTTCTATTTTCGTTATAAAATAATATTTCCTCGCCTCGCGGAACGGTGTAACATATTCCCGCATCAAAACGTACTCGACCAACTGCCTCAACGTTGTTGCCCTACCGAGGCACGCAGTAGTCATTCCATCTTGGTGTTTTGACCATTCTGCTTACTGAACTCCTTTTGTCCACATTACCAACTAACAAGGCACACACTTAGCAGATGCTCGATAAGATTTTGATTGATTTAGGTAAGGTGATCGGTGGTAAGATTGCTGAGTATTGAAGAAATCATTGCCGCTATTCAAAGCACGGATTACTAGCGATGATCAGCACCACGATCACTCATCAGGTTCACCGACATCGTCGTCCGAGGGCCGTTGAAAATAAATGCAGACTGAAGATGAGTGGTGCGCCGCGAGCGCAACGAAACGCACCGCGGCGTGCATCGGATGTCCCTGTGTCGGTTGCCTAGTCAGCGCTTGACAATGCGCGGATCAGCTGCCAAATAAGCGGTCGTAATCACGCGACCAATCTGGCCGATCGCTTTCATGCTAGATTGTTGATTTATGTTTTGTGCCAAAAGTGCGACCAAAAGTGTACAAATAGAGTGGCCGCACATTTTTGGACCGTCTTACCAACAATCGGTTGTTGTTTTCATGTTACGTCTGAAGAAGAAAATAACTGTTACCCTTCTAGCAGGCATTTTGTTTGGTTTACATGCGTTTCTGTGAAATGCGGTAAATAAGTTACCCATATTGAAAACGTTACCTTTTTGTGTTTTTCTGCAACGAATCCTTTGTCTTAAGTGTTTTAAGTGTTAAGCTTAAGTGTTATGCTTAAGTGTTTATGTCATTATGGGTTAACTTCTACCGTATTTAGTCAGTATGTTTGTATCAAGTTATAGAAAGATACGCAAATATAGTAATAATTATAGTATAAGTTGGTTTAGAAATATAAAGCATCTTAAGTAGAAGCAATCATATTGTTACCAGTAAGAATAAGTTTAATTAGTTACTTAACATACTACGATACAATGGTTTAAGTGCCCTAATTATGCAGCTGTCAACAGAACCAGTTTATTTATTATTACAAGAACTAGACAAGGAGCAACGTATCCTAATTGACAATTTAACTTAACTTAGAACTAGAACTAACATCAACACTAAAAACATCCGGCGAAATGAAAGCAGAAATTAGTAACCGGTGTTTTGACTAGACGAATTCAAGAAACAGTAACATGGATGAAACAGTTACTAAGAGTACATGAAAACAAAAACATCACGAAACTGATGAAGGGATAGATTAAAGTCAAGAAATGATGGGAAATTATTACACGTTCGTCAAAGAACCAGTAACGGGTCATATTTATCTTCAATCATCAATCATCATCATTGGATCTTAAGTGGTCCGAAATGCATGATTGCTGTGAAGTTGAAAACATCTATACCAGTAAATCCGTTTCACCAACAATTCATTGTGTCAATTCAAACATTGATTGCCATCATTGTTCAATTCAAACTAGAGTCAATTATGTAGCAAAATTGGGACGACTTTATCCGAGATATGCTGTCTGTTAAATATCTAGTCTACATCTGTGAACCATTTAAATTGCACCAAACGTAAACTTCCTTTTCATTAAATGAAGTTAATGTAGGCCGGCTCAAAAACAGTAGATCTATGTAATCAACTTTGTTTTTACATATTTAACATATTTCTACAGTATGTAATACAGTACAGTATCAAAGACAGTGTTTAATGATTTAATTCCACGCAATAGTAATGTTATATTCTTGTTAAAATATTAATAAACAGGTTTTCGCGAAAAAGACCAGATAGGATGTTTTTAGGCAACGGTAAACAGCGGTCAGTTCCGTTGAGGAAGATAGTTTTATTTGGTTAGCGAAAATTATGCACTCAACACCTTCGCTAACGACAAATTAGTGTTTGTTTGGTTTGTAACGCTGTAAAGCTTGAAATTGTTTGATGTTCGTATTTGATGACTTACTCGCTAAAGAAACAGAATGGCCAGTAAAAAATAAAACAGCAATCGACTGTGTTCCGCCTATCGTTTTCCACCAAAGAATTGCGTTACGTAACACTTCGCAACACCTCAATGTGCCGTGAGTCCATTGGTGACACCCGTCGGGGACCGATGGAATCCTCTCTACACAATATGGCGTTCTATCTAGAGTTATTCTGTTAATTATTTTTAAAATTTTTCTTCTCAAAACCGGCGCTGAGGTTGTTGCGTCCGCCTCTATGGTTTCTCAAACACCGGCGCCAAGATTCGCTTTCTCAACGGCGCTTGCTTTGTGTTGGTTGCTGTGGGCCCTGTGTGTTTGGTTAATTTGGTAGGTCCCCCTAGAATGCCTCAAAATATCCACTGAACATCAGGGTCACGGTTGGAAGATGGCAGTTTGGGCCGTAACGCGCCGAACATTTCTGTTCATCCAATCTGCCAGCAGCTGTAAACATAGAGCTGTTCCTTGGGCGAACCGACTTCTTTTCAGTGTGTTTGTGTGTTCGTAATAATTATTTAAAATTTTTAAATCAATAAATCTTGATAACCATAAACAGTTTCACGCAACGGTTGCGTATAGCTGCACCGCTACTGGCCCGTGAAGCAAGGACATTAACGGCCATTACGGAATTGCAATCTGCTTTTTGATTGTCTTTTTTCGCCAGATAGCCAACGTTGCAAAACGGTAGCGGACAAAGTTTATAATATAATATTACAGCACCGACTCGTCAATACAATGGCACAGGCGTATGTTACAAAATGTGCCATAAAATATCGATAGGAAAGCAATATTTCCATCCTGTTTCACGCATCGCTTACGATTTTTATTATCAGTATTCTAAGGCTTTTGCGTATTCTTAAATAGAAATGATTCTTCTATAATAATATAAAATACTTAATCAGCAATGATGTGTAATTATAGCGCTTTAAAGAACAAGATTTACACAGATGATAAGAGCTATGACAGTTTTATGAAATTATGTTGAACTATGAAATATTGTAAACAATCCGAAAACCCATTCGATCGTTCGTCTCATAAAACTAACAGAAGAATTCATTTTACAGCATCTTCTAACAAGCAAGTCACATGATATGGTCCTATACCTCAAACGAGCTGCCCATTAGAGGAACTTATTGATGTTGAACTTTGGTCTTGACATGACCTTTTCGCAGCGTAACCTGTCTCTTGTAGAACAGGTTAAAACCACGTGTGTTTCATTGAGTTTCTGCATAACAAAACTCATGACCGCACGTGACCGGATGATTTTCTTATGCCGTCGTTTCGATACTAACATCAAATGATGTTGTCACCACAAGCTCACTTCTCGATACCCATCTTTTGGATTCATTTTTCTTGGCCACTGCCGTCTTAATTTGTCTGTCCCACCTGTTTTATTAGTTGTAAGGATGTTGCCATCCCGTCCCTCCTTCGTTTCATTCATCGTAGAGTTTTTTGGCTGAGAACACCTCGTGACTCACAGGTGCCAACCGGTGAGCCGGTGGGTTCATCATGCACTCAGATGTTTCAGATGTAGGTGAGGCACAAACGCAACAGCAGAACAATGAATTCCGATATAGGGATGCATTATGGGATATTAAATAATAACAGAGTATGGTGAATTCAACAAAATGTGGCTTTCGGTCTTCGGAGTGATAACGTGAAAATAATGGCAGCCTCATATAAGAGGTAAAAAAGACAAAAGAAAATGGGCTAAGATACTGGGACTGGTGATAGTATTTATTTAGTTTAGTTTTATTTTTTTATTGTATTGGTAATTTGAACTAATGAACCAACATCTATAATTGAATATTGATTGTCAACATTTCTCAACCTTTGTTTGAAGCAGTTAATTGGACTGATCCCAGTATTTGTTTATTGACTCATTTACTTATTCATTTATTTATTTCATAAACAGAGTCACCGGGTAGGCTGGTTCACCACTTACTGGTATAGCGTGAAACTAATAGCGCGATTAATCTCATCTGCCGATACGAGGACAGAAGTAGGTAACCGGAACTGATAAATAAATAAAACAGTTAGCATGATGGAATGAACGAAATGGGTCAGGGGTGTAAAGCATGTAAAGCTTATTAGCTAACGTATGCTAATGCTATATTTATGAATATTTTACTTAAACATGAAAAAGTACCCTAATGTATTGCCAAAACTAGTTGCATTGTCCCACACTGTAGAGGAATGGTAAATGAAAGTCTATTGTCAAGATTTCATGCATCGATCATTGCGATCGAAGAACTTTCATTATGCGGGACCTTTCTCGGAAACACCGCGTAACCGAATGTATTCATAGTACGTCACTCAGTGCGATCGGACGGTGCCGGCAGCTATTTTTGGTTCGGTGAAGGTTTCGGATGCTGCCTGCAGGGAAACAACCACTCGTCGTGTGTCATACCTTACACGCATAACCGCAAACCGTAGACCGAGGTCATCGGCAGAAGGCCCCCAAAATGAAGGGAGGTTTGCACGGCAGTTCGACTGGCTGCCCTAAGTCCTGTGCGGCAAAAAATAAACACGGCAATTTTCGCATTACGCGAAGAGTTGAAGTCTCATACAGATTGCCCGCTGTACGTTGAAAGTTCGAGTTATGTGTTTGGGTTAGCAAAAATGTTGCAGCTGTATTCTGCTCATAATCGCTAGAGCAAACAAAGTTTCTACGAATCTGGTGTAATATTCTTGCGACGTTCGTTGAAGCGTTTAAGCTTTTGTTTCACTCTATTTCACAGAGCATCTCCTTCATTAGATTGTTTATTTAGTTCCGTATTAACCACTCAAATCCAATTTTTTCAGAATACCTCTCTAATTTTTTCTGTTCCCGATTGACAACATTAGGAAAAAACATGACCTTCCAGTTACTTACGGGCCAACCGGAGCGAGTAATACATAAAGTAGGACACGTAGACGTATCGCTTGTTTCGAATGTAAATAAACCATTCGAGATGGAGTTCAGTAAACATAGGATCACCAAATGGAACGTTAACCCATCCGGCAAGTGGCAATGGTAAACGTCTACACCGAGGTTCGTAAATTCCAGCATGCAACCGCTCGAGGAACGAACCCGTTGGAAGTAAGCGATAGTGAGGGCGAGTTAATTGGATAAATCTCAGAAGCCAATACTCAGAGCTTAGCGGACGGAGATTAGGAAAACCATCGACACCCGCAATGATTTACGTTGCCCGTCCCCGTCGCAGCCGGGATTCAGAGATTGTTCACAGGCCGCGCAAACCATCTGCGCCGCCCTCAGATGAGGCCAAATGGCGTTCGGCGTGCGGTGCATATGCTGACATGTGCAGGACCGCGAAGAGAGGCATATTTCTGTTATTTCGGATTTTGGTTTTGCATATTTTTAGCGTACGACGACCACTGACGACCGCCTGGCGAACACCTTCGGGGCGATCGAGCGAGCGCGTGAAACCGTCAGAACGCCCTGTGTCCGGCCCTGATCGGTGGTTCGGTAAAAATAGGACTCCCCGAACGCATCATCTAGCCCATTGAGCGTGTTTGACAGTCCGGACTACTGCTGACGGCGGAGTCGGAGCGGTTTACGGCGCGCAGTGTGTCGCGAATGTGTCGCGAGCGCCGCAAAAGGCCCGTCCCGACTTCGTGGCCGTCGTTGGTGCGCAGAGGGCGCATGTGTCAATCCTGGCGGGCCGTTTGCGGTCGGCGAGTTCACACAGGGCTGCGTTCGCGCTCGGTGTCTAACGGTGGCGTCGATGACGTTTGGTCGGCCTGGCCGATCCTGGCCTGGCCTGGCCGAAAGGCGAAGCCGGATCGTTCAGCCGGATGTTGGCAAGCTTTGTTTTTCTCTCAATCCTCCCTATCCCGTTTCGGGGGCGTTTGTGGTTTGCGCGCGAGAGTGTGTGCGAATGGAATGCTCGGCGTGAGCCGCCGTTTGTTTTCGGATTGTAAATTTAATTGCTCCACCAGCCAACGGGCGAACAGTGTGAGCGCGCTGCCCACCACGGTAGCCACCCGATCGTGAACCGAACGCGCTAAAAGCGGTCAAGAATGCGATAATTTTAGCTCCACTCGCCTCTGTGTCTCGGTATTGTAGTGGCTCTTTTTCGCCGCATCTGTACGCATACGGCACAGAGCACAATGATCTGACCGGTGAAGCTCCTATGCTGCTCACGGACCGATGCTATACAAGCCTTTTAGAAAACTTATACAGAGAGCTACAGTTCATTCGTTCCTACCCTATTCTATTGAACAAACAACGAAACAATCTTGCTTTAATCAATTCGTATATTTTTAGTTCCATGAATAGCTCACAGGATAAATAATACTTGGATTTCACTTTGCTAATCCATTCACTCGCTGGACAGCAGCGAAAGGTACCAGGCGTCTCCATCGAAACATCAGCCACCAGGAGCCTCCATTCGGTTTGATGTCAGCATGTCGAGAGATTCCGAATTGCATGCCACGCGCAATCGGGCGCTCTTCCTTGGGTGATTAGGCTCAAATGATCCATCAACCGGTTCGCGTACTTTATGCGTCATTAAAAGGATTGATTGATACCGTTTCGTTCGCGAACGCTCCCCCAATCGAGAGAACTCGAGTCTCTCTCTCTCGTTTGAACTGACTCGTTTTTGTTTTATCTATTTCGGTCGAATCTAACCCAAATTCACGCTACACAGTACCAGTAGCCAAGGGTGACAGTAGTACATTCAACGAACTGTCTTGCCGGTTGGTTGTGGAATGGTTATTTTCAGCCTTAAATCACTTGTATCAGAGCGGACCATATGAACATTGTCCCCACGCGTGGCTTGAGGCAGTCATCGTATGAGCGAAATGATTAGGTTTAGGAAGCATCAATTGCCATTTTTGCCGAAACGACGCGGCATTAATATCGGTAAATGGCGCATCCGGTCGGGGCTTGCGGGTTCGGTTACCAACCACTTGCTCGACGGTTGTGCTGCAGAGGAAACAATCCTTATCCCAAAATATCTTAAGCCGGTGGCTCCGGTCAATGGGTGACGATCGGAAGCGAGGCTGGTCCGTCGGTTCTGAGCCATCGTGAGCCGCGTGGCATCCCCGAAGCCTATCTCGACACGTGTTTACTAATTCGGTTTCTTCTTCCTTCTTGCAGACATCTCACCATGGGCCGCAGGTGTGCATACGGACACGCAATCGATCACACACATCTGCTTATGGTAGTGTTTTGTTTCGGTTTTGTTTGACGTTATAAATAGCCGATATCACGATATCACAGTTCTGGTCGCCCGGTGTGTGTCTGGTGTGCTGGTCAACAGAGAACTCATTCCTTGCCAAATACCTTTCAACCGCCTCTGGTATAGATGGGCTTTTCACGTTCCTGTGGTGATCGCGGTGATCTACTTTACTATGGTCAAGGCGAGAAAAAAGGAACCGAAAAATGTTTGGCCGGTAGCGAAATATCTTACCGATGGAAACAGGAACTGAAGCTCCAATATTTTAGGATCCGGCCGGAAGGACCAGAAGAGCCACCCAGAAAAAGGGATATCCTAACGACAACAACAATTCGGCCGTACGTCAGCACACGCTAGGGGAACAACAGTGACTACCCCTTGCGCCAAAAGCCAACTCAAGTTGTGTGCTTTCTCCGATGCCAGCCTGCCAGCCAGCCGGCCGGCCGGCTGGCCGATCAACCCCCGTCGATGTGCCTGCGGAAGCTCTGTTTGCCTGCGGGCGCAGCCAGGCGGCTCAATATTCATGATGATCACACCGCCGCTCGGTATCCTTACGATCTTACGATCGATGTCGTTCGCCCAGCGGAGGCACGGGCTGCTCCGAGCCGAGATCCAAATATATAGAGAGACATGCGCTGGTGTGCGTATGGTGCGATCGATTAATCGGATCGCGCGAGAGAAACGGTAGGGAAAAGATGAAGAAAACTCGGCTCGGCTAATGCTGCGTGCGCATTTGCGCTAGCCGCACCGGTTCCGACGACCAAATAGGCCTCGTGTTTTTCGGCAGAGCACCGCGCGCGCCTTATGTACCCGTCCCGTGATATGATGGTATTCGTGAGGGCCCACCCCTAATTCCACCTCTACACGACACACGCACACACGCGTGAGGATCTTTCGCTAACGTGGTTGGACGCGGTTGGTCGCGGGACGCGACTGGCGGGCGCGTGCGGGACGCGAATCCCAGGCACTCGGGGCACGCGAATGAATTGCGCCGTATAAAAAGCAACTTCCCCCCAATTTCGGCTTAGAACGGCTTTCGAACGCGTAAGTGATAACACATCCACCATTTTTGTTCTCTAACCAGAGCTGCACCCCGGATTCCGCACCCGGGGGCCGTGTGTTTTTTTTTGGGGGGCAGCGGGATCCTGTGTGAGCCTGAGCGAGCGAATGCGAGTGTGTGTGCGTTTGTGTGTATGTAGGAAAGGATCTTTCACATGCAAGGGATCCTAGTTCCCCGGGAGGGATATACGGGACGGAGCTGGGAAGTTTGTGCCTGTGCCATCATGTCGCGTGTGCGTCTCACCATCACCATCGATCCTGCTCCTGCGACATCGCGCGACAAGCCGATGCAGTGGAACGGCCCCACCGAAACAGCCACTGGATTGATTGATTCCCGGAGACAGCTGGCAGCTGGGAGCCAGCCACTCGACACCACGGTCGGCACTGGATATGGGGAATACCGCAAACTCAGCGAGAGAGTAGTGGACTTGAAAAACCTGCAAGTGATCAAAGTGATGTTGAAGGACATTTACAAAGTGGCCCCCTCAGTGCTTTTGGATACGCAAATTTGTGATTCGAGCCCGGCGCACCAGGATACACCGATCGGGCGATACACAGTGATAAGGATAGGGCTTGCACAGATCCTGACGTTGCATGGGGCAGGCCTGTACCTTGTCACTGTCAGCAAAAAAAATGCAAAATGGAACTCTTATGACCGAATCCGTGTCGATATTACGTAACCCTGGTTCTCGAGTTAGTGGCAACGGGCCGAAGGCCGAGCGCATCCTAACTCCCTGCGCTATTTGTTTGCAAGCCCCTAGCAGTGTTTGGAATGGAAGTGTGGCAGAAGTATGCCGGCTGGCTAATGCTCTGGGGCGATCGCATCATCCAGCCGAGGCCGAGCCGAGATAGCGATTTTCCTGAAGTCGACTTCCTAAAATAGTAGCATAAGCGGGAACGTTCCCGTTTTCCCTTCGGGACATGCGCGTTGCGAGCGAGACCCCAACTTCCCCCTAGTGGCCCAGTCTCGGCTTCTTCCCGCCCGGTCGGTCGGTGGTTGGTTCGCGCAAACACTTTTTGCGCAGGATCGTGGGCCCCAGTGGCGCCCCTCTTCGTGGCGGATGACCTCGTGCATCACCCCCGCCGATCACCGCCGACGGCGGCGGTTGGCCCCCTTTGGCTCGGTTACGTAAATAGAACACGCACAGGTCGCACATACCTTTGCTCTTACCTAATCCTTGGGAGCGTGCGAGAAAATTCACCCACTGCCTTTTTCGTACGCCCACCGTACGATCGCCGGGCCGGGCCGGGCCGGGCCGGGCCGGATGCGCGCGCACAGGCCTACGTCTTCGTCACCGTCGCCCATGATAAGCACATAGGCTGAGTCATGCTGCCGACACACACACAGCCATGTGCAGAGCCGAGCCGATCGCCCCGAGTACATAAGGCTGACGGTACTGGGCTGGCTGGCTGGGGTCGACCCCGTTCAACCGTTGGTTGGGCAAGATTTGGTCGGTTCACTCAATTCGATCGTGCTCCTCGACGGTGGTGGATCGTTTCCGAGATCATCGGTGCCTTCGGAGGTGTAACTGTGTCGACCGACTTTCCCCGCTAAAGGCGATCATAGGCCTTGTGCCGCTGCACTCTTGCCGACTGCACAAGTTTCTCTGGTGCAACGCGCGAAGTTGAAGTTGGTTTGACGTGGTGACGTGTTGTCGTGACTTTTTTTTCGACTCAATCGAGGTGAGCGATATCTTCGGTCTCCAGATTCGTAGGCAGTGTGAGTTCGACCTTCCAGTCAAGTGTGAACTTTCTTTTAGAACCGCGCACAAGGTGATCTTCGTGTGCACTTCTGGGGCAACAGGTGTTCCATCGAGTTATCTGCGCCGTTATGGGGCGAGTCCGAATTCCGACCGATTTTTCAACGTCGCATTTTAGTGGCAAGGACGCATGTGATTGATTGAGGCTCGGAATGCGGCTCGGTTGCTGGCTGTTTTTGGTGGTTCCGCCTCGGGTCGGGGGGGGGGCCTAAAAATAATCGATCGGTACACGCTTGCGCCATCCCCGATGAAATTCGATCGCCCTTTTTCCATCTGCCGATTAGCTTAGCCCGAGTTGCTGCACCGGTCCGAGCTGGTCCTCCAATCCTGACTGTGTGCACGCCGTGAGCTAGAATTGGCAAAGTGTTAAAAATATCATCACTTCTCCTCAGAGGGGCCCCTACCGACACAGTGTACGATTACGGCAAGGCTGGCCAGAAGAGGAATGTTCTTCTCACTCGCCTGAGTCACCCGTTGTCCCGCAGTCCACACAGACGGCACAGACTTGCGAAAGATTAGGCGTGAAAAAATATGGCGCCCACTGAGCGGAGAGCTTAGCTGTGCGAATGTAAATGTCGGATTGAAATATTTCACAAGCATTCTGGTCGGCGCCCCTCTTGTGCAACCGCTCGTATGCGTAACGGGTGCCTTTTTGGACCAGAGCGAGGAGCGAGCGTGTGCTATAAATATAGAACATTCGGGCCGCTTCACGCATCTTGCCCGACGACGTATCTTGCATAACACCAGGAACCTGGCCTGGTCCGTTGTTTCACTCAAACGTTCGAAACGGGGTGGTTTCTTGGGTTGGTTTCTTGGCGGAAACTTTGATTTTTTTTCTCAGTTCGCCTTGGCCAACAGGTGGGTAGATCGTAAGTCATCGAACAAGAATGTGATGGGCACACTCACGTATGAACCAAACCAGTGGTTTTGCTACGGTACCTTCCCGGTTGACTTCGGTGCTCTTGAATGTTGGCTGTATCCACTGGGGATCCACAGTCCAACGGAAAAGGGCACGGGGCAAGTGGAGGAGGACCCGGCAAAGCCACTGGTTTTGCGTTACGTTCGACAAACCGCGGCTCCGTCCTGCAGCTCTGATTAAAATTTGAAGCACCCAAGTCCCGTAGCTAGCATAGTAGCTAAACATTTCTTCTCTCTCTCTCTCTATTTGCAGGACGACAAGCAAGGGCTGATCCAAAATTGTGCCAAAACCAAATTAACGTGTCTCACTTAGCCCGCGTCTCATTTCGAAAAAACTAATCCAACATGCCGAAGCCACCAGTTCAGGTCGGAGAGGATCCCGATCCAACCCCGTTCCTCTTCATTTCGCTTGAACAGAAGCGTATCGATCAGAGCAAGCCGTACGATGCCAAGAAGGCTTGCTGGGTTCCGTGCGAGAAGGAGGGCTACGTGTTGGGTGAAATCAAGGCCACCAAGGGTGAATTGGTTACCGTTGGCCTTCCCGGTGGTGAGGTAATACATTCGCGCGGACCGCACGCAGGCCCCCCAGGCCGACCGTACAGCTGGACCCGGCTCTGTGACACGGAGCATATAAGCACACAAAAGCACCGAGAACAGCATAATCCATAATTCCCAAATCCAAAGATGGTTCCTCTTACAGGTATTGTCTGGATCCTAGAATCGGTTACCTTACGCCGGTGTGATTCGCACATTGGTGAGGCCTCCGGGCTCTGGATGGATCGAGGTCAATAACTGTTGGGGCACCGTTTTTGGGGACCTCTATCAAACATACTTCATTCTTCATTTTACATTTTCTACCACTTACTCGTTTCTACCACATTCCACACTCTGACCCGTTGCGTGATGCGCATCGAACTCGAACATGAAACATAAAAATTGCACAAACCAAACACCCCCGACGATTGGTCATGGGCCACGACCTGGACACGATACACACGCTCGTCATGGAACAGGAGAAAAACTACAAAAAGGATCTGCTGTCACAAGTGAATCCGCCCAAGTTTGAAAAAGTCGAAGATATGGCCGATCTGACCTATCTCAACGAGGCCGCCGTGCTACACAATTTACGCCAACGATACTACGCCAAGATGATCTACGTAAGTGCTCAAGCGCAGGGAACTAATTACGGTTCGTTCGTCTCTTCCTATCTCTTCTCTGGTTCCGTCCTACTCGTCGCGTGTACACGCGGGGCTCTCTCGCCGTCGTTTTTGCGTTTGGTCCGGGGTGGTCCATTTTGACCCGTGTGTCTTACCGGCACACCCTTTGCGTTTTACATACGCATGGGCACAAATGAGTACAGACCAAGGACTACAAGAAGGACTTGGTGTCTCAGGTCAACCCGCCGAAATACGAGAAATGCGAGGATATGTCCAACTTGACGTATCTTAACGATGCCTCTGTACTCCATAACTTGAGACAGAGATACTACGCTAAGCTTATCTACGTAAGTATTGCTATCGCATGGCTATGAAGCATAGCTGTAATCCTCTAATCACACTCATTCCCCAACTCCTATAGTTTAGCCTCATTTTACTAATTTCCTTTTGAGTAATAGACAATTATTCCATCACCCCCCAAAAACAACCTAAAACACTTCTCCACGTTACTCCTATCCATCCCGAGAGGTTCATTCACCTGACTGTTCCTTCCCGACTTTCCCGTAAGCTTTTGGCGCGAACAAAAATGTCTCACAAACGACAGCCGCTAAAGCAACGCACCAAGAATTCTGGCACGGAAGTTAAGCCCGCTACGAGTAAACGGGACACGACCAAGCACAACCACAACCACAACCTTTACCACCACCATCAGTTTCGTCCCCCTTGCGGTGGATCTTCCTACTAGACTGGTTGCGGTTATCTACAGTAGAACAGGATCTACCAGAAACCGAACGTACCGCCCGTTATCATGAACTTAATTTTTTGTCCAATCCAAGAAAAACGGCATCCCCAGGAACTGTACTGATAGTTTCACATGTTTTCCTCTTACTCCGACCTCCACGAACACAGACCTACTCGGGCTTGTTCTGCGTTGTCATCAACCCGTACAAGCGTTACCCGCTGTATACCAACCGTTGCGCCAAGATGTACCGTGGCAAGCGCCGTAATGAAGTGCCGCCCCATCTGTTCGCCGTCTCTGATGGTGCCTACGTTAACATGCTGACCAACCACGAGAACCAGTCTATGCTGATTACCGGTGAATCTGGTGCCGGAAAGACTGAGAACACGAAGAAGGTCATTGCGTACTTCGCCACCATTGGCGCTTCGGGCAAGAAGGACGAGTCGGCCGAGAAGAAGGGCTCCCTGGAAGATCAGGTTGTCCAGACTAACCCCGTACTTGAGGCCTTCGGTAACGCCAAGACCGTCCGTAACGATAACTCTTCTCGTTTCGTAAGTACACAAAGTGCGACCAATCATCACCGTTCACACCGCTGCCATTTGACCATCTTTTCCACCCACAACAGGGTAAGTTCATCCGTATCC
>NC_071286.1:52051595-52056595 GCF_943735745.2 Anopheles bellator
CAATCACTGCCCGCCCGATAATCACGAGAATGTTCCACATTTGTACCTAACCGAATGAAGTTGTTGACGAAAGTTGACAACCGCCTCTCCCCCCCGCCCCGAACACTCCACTATTCCATAAAAAAACGAAACGAACACGGACAATCGTTCGTCTGATGCACCGTGATTTTACCCGTGAATGTTTACCAATCCCAAATCACTCCCGCCCCGTAGTACAACGGTTTCGAGCAGCTCTGTATTAACTTCACCAATGAGAAGCTGCAGCAGTTTTTCAACCACCACATGTTCGTCCTGGAGCAAGAGGAGTACAAGAAGGAGGGTATTAACTGGGCCTTCATCGATTTCGGTATGGACTTGCTGGCCTGTATCGATCTGATTGAAAAGGTACAGCGGCGAGAGCGCAGAGCGCTCTTTTCTGCTTCTCAACCGAACGCTTCAACGCTGCCAGCGACGTTTTTCGACGAGTTTCCAATTTTTATGCCTTCATTACCCCCAAGAGATCAATGGGAGGATCTCCCCAGACGTGTCGCAACATCGGGTTGAATATCTGTTTGAAAAACAGACCCCTGATTACGTCGTTACGGGAAACCGAAATACTGTACCATTCCGTTCCTCATTGGCCCCGGGCCCTTTATCCTGTGTATCGTGTCACGGTGGCGAAAATATGGAATTTTCCGGCCACCGCTAGATTTCCTCCCATACCCTAACCAACTTCCAACCCAGAATCGACTGCAATCTTCCAAGTATCGAAACGATTCCACAACTGTCGCTAACCACAAACCATACCCGGTTCGTTCCGTTTATTTTCATTCATTCCATAACCGTGTGTGTGTCCGTAACCGAAACGCGCGTAATGTGACGAATGCGCAGTATAACGGTTTCGAGCAGCTCTGTATTAACTTCACCAACGAGAAGCTGCAGCAGTTCTTCAACCACCACATGTTCGTGCTGGAGCAGGAAGAGTACCAGCGGGAGGGCATCGAGTGGACGTTCATCGATTTCGGCATGGATCTGCAGCAGTGTATTGAACTGATCGAGAAGGTAGAGCTAACTCGGGACGAAACTCTGCCGCTCTCGTGCCATCGCTGCTACTGCTCGTTGCTGCTGCCGGTGGACCCCTTTACCGAGGGGTGTTACCGTGTTGATGTTGTGCCGTGTGCCTGTGCCCTTTCACCTCGTCATTAACTACCAATCATCACTCTGTTCACGTTCCACGTTCCGTTGATACAGGCATCCAGGACAGGCCGTGTGTCGCTCTGATCGCATCCCACCGCTGTCACCAAACGTTGCGGATCGGAAACCGAAGCTCGAACCTTCGATCACGATCGGCGACCCGTTACTGAACCCATTTTTTTCTTTCTTTCTCTCTCCCACACACTGCTCGCACATCTCCAAACCACTCGTTTGACAAAAAAAAAA
Source organism: Anopheles bellator (assembly GCF_943735745.2). NCBI lineage: Eukaryota > Metazoa > Arthropoda > Insecta > Diptera > Culicidae > Anopheles > Anopheles bellator. The sequence goes on from NC_071286.1 coordinate 52,053,015, forward strand.
TTACCATTAACATATCGTTCCGCCACTCTGCCCGTGCGTGCGTGCGTCTCTGCTCTTCCCTCCCGTGCGACCGAATCGAGCACAGAACAACGGTTTCAATCAGCTCTGTATCAATTTCACCAACGAACGGCTTCAGCAATTTTTCAATCACTACATGTTCATCCTCGAGCAAGAAGAGTACGAGCGCGAGGGCATACAGTGGACGTTTATCGATTTCGGGCTCGATCTGCAGCCTACGATCGATTTGATCGAGAAGGTAGTACCGAAGGTGGTAATCATCTCTATCGCCTAGAACCGTCGCCGTGCCACCGCGCAGTGCCTGGCTGGGTTCCGGACCGCGCAATTCGTTTTGACATTTTGACTAGTAGTAGTCGATTCACCGCGACACCGCGGCGATAGTAAGCTTCAAACGTAGAGTATTCGAAGTTCGAAACCGTTTTTGTGTTTTGTCGTAGCCACGCTGAGGGGAGAACAGAGAAAAGCCATCCCGACGTCCGTCCGCGTCATATTTTCCCATTTTTATCAACACCTTTTTATTCATCTTCTCCCCATTTGATTTTGATTTTGCATCACACTTTTTCACCATCCAACGCTCTTCGTGTGTATTTATTTTGCTGTTTTGTTCTGTGTTTTGCTTTTGCTCTCTGAGCTCACCTGGTCCGGAGTCGATCCGCGCCCGATGAACGCAGAAGCGGAACAAGCAATTTGTTGTAGTGTACGCTACGGAAATCTAAATCCGCCACTAACGGTAGTTTTACGCGAGAGTGCCATTACTGACGGAAACTTAGCTAACCGCAAGATTTGCGTCGCATGCTAAACGGCTACCCCGTTGGAAGGAAGGCCGCCCAGAGAAGCTAACTGAATCTTTTCTCTCTTCGACGACGACGCCAACAGCCCATGGGTATCCTGTCGATTCTTGAGGAAGAGTCTATGTTCCCGAAGGCCACCGATCAGACCTTTGCCGAGAAGCTGATGACCAACCATCTGGGCAAGTCCGCTCCGTTCCAGAAGCCGCGCCCGCCGAAGCCGGGTTGCCAGGCCGGCCACTTCGCCATCGGTCACTACGCCGGTGTTGTGTCGTACAACATCACGGGCTGGCTTGAGAAGAACAAGGATCCGCTGAACGACACGGTCGTCGATCAGTTCAAGAAGGGCACGAACGCCCTGGTGGTGGAGATCTTCGCCGATCATCCGGGCCAGTCGGCCGACCCAGCCGCCGCCAAGGGAGGCCGTGGCAAGAAGGGTGCCGGTTTCGCCACCGTCTCGTCCTCGTACAAGGAGCAGCTGAACAACCTGATGACCACGCTGAAGTCTACCCAGCCTCACTTCGTCCGTTGTATCATTCCCAACGAAATGAAGACGGCCGGTGTCGTTGATGCCCACTTGGTCATGCACCAGCTGACCTGTAACGGTGTACTTGAAGGTATCCGTATTTGCCGTAAAGGTTTCCCCAACCGCATGATGTACCCCGACTTCAAGCTGCGGTAAGTATTCGCAACAACGGGGCGGGTTCTCTAGTTCTTTTTTCCCCCCAAGTGCGTCCACGTGTCCACGGGTCTTGGGCCGTTTCCAGCCATCGACGTTGAACTTTCGGGCGGACAAAAGTGGTTTTCGGAACGCCTCTACTTACCGGTCTCATTTCTATTTCTTTACTCCCGTGCGATGTCCCCTTCCCTTGACCGACCAACAGTTACCTGATCTTGGCCCCAGCTGCCATGCAGGCCGAGAGCGAAGGCAAGAAGGCCGCCGAGAAGTGTTTCGAGTCCATCGGTCTGGACCCTGACTCCTACCGTATCGGTCACACCAAGGCAGGCATCGTTTCTTTTTCTTGTCCATCTGTCTGTCTGTCTTCCACCCCCCCTGCGCCCACATGCGTGTTTTGTCCGTCCGTGATCGTGCCGACGTCTCCTTAGCCGACATGACGAATAATGTTCGGCGCTCGGCACCTTCCATACTTCATTGTCCATTCCTTCCGGATGCAATCTTCATCCCTGTTCGTACCTCGCCTCACCTGTGCCGTTGTCCACCTGTCCCTCCGGATGTGTGGCTCCCACTGACAGTGTTCTTCTTCCAGGACTTGCGGGACCTCTGTCGCCATTGTTCATCTGTGATGTCCCACCCACACCCCAAACCATTGTGTACTCATTGTGTTTTTCTGTGTCACTCTCTTTATTTTCGATCCAACTGTATGTGTTCCATTCGTCACCTGCACACACTCGACCGATCGGCACACTGATCGAACCCCGATACGTGATCAACTGCCCCGAACCACACCCAATCCAATACGAACAGTTACATGATCCTTAACCCCAAGGGAGTCGAGGGCGAGAAAGACTTGAAGAAGACCGCCCAGATCATCATGGATGCTGTTGGTCTCGACACTGAGTTGTACCGTCTCGGCAACACCAAGGCATGACCCCGGTTACCTCTTTACCGCCTCTTTACCATTACCACCGCTCCTATTACACTTGCCCTATTTGATCGTTGTGTTTTTGCGGGTATTGTTTTCTTCCGGCCTTCCTCCACACCCAAGCCTAAGATCTGCTGAACCGGATCAGGCATACTCCATACAGCACCACCACCTGCCTCCATGTGTCCGCCTTTCTGCCCGCATCTGCCCGTTGCCGAACCGACCATGAACGATCGTGGTTCCGGGGCAGATCCCGGGTTACTAGCACCAAGCCCCCCTGTCCTCGTCACGATCCCCCATCTGGTCGTATGGGATCTCTATGCCCCGCTTCTCTCTCTCTCTCTCTCTCTCTCACTCTATCTCTCTCGAGGCAGAAGTATACACATCTGCTCTCGTCTGCACAAGCGTTTCCCAGCCACCCAGCGAGTGACATAAATTTAGCTAATCACAGCCAAACGGATTGGTATCTGTTCTTTCTTCCTCGGTTTGACGCACGTCGCTGCTACTACTCGCTGCTCACGATGTGATTCGAAACACGGTGTCGACAAAACGAACTATTCGAACTATCCCCTTCAACTATCGCAAAAAAAACGCATAAAACTACAAAATCTAGCTACAAAATCCTGAATCCCAAGGCAGTCGAGGGTATGGACGTTGAAAAGCAGGGACGCAAAATTGCGCAGATAATCATCGATTCCGTTGGGCTGACGGAAGATCAGTACCGTCTGGGAAATACCAAGGCATGACCAGCTCTCTCTCTGTTCCGTACTTGTGTTTCAAAATTTTAATCGTAGTAGAAATTGGCATTAGACTTCATTGTGAATACATTGGTAGTGGCGGCCCTAGGTGGCGGCTCTCGTAGTGGCTCTAGAATAGAATTTTGAATTCTGCTGCTGGGATTCTGCGGTTAGCGATTGTAGCTCCCCCCCACCCGTGTTGAGCTGGACGAAGGTCGGACGATCAAGACCGTCAACTTTTGGGCCAGCCAGCGCTAGTAGTAGTAGTAGTAGTAGAGCGGACCTGAAGATGTTCCACCCAACTGGGACCGAGCGTGGAGCGTCTGACCCCCCCGAGTGCAACCAACCCAAATCTATTTCTCTCTCTCCGTGTACCATATGTTTCATATTACCACCTTCCTCTCCAGCTAATGTGTTTTACCACACTCATGTTC
>NC_071286.1:52366595-52481050 GCF_943735745.2 Anopheles bellator
CGAACCTAACTACAGGTTTATCCATTTTGTATAGGTATTGTTTCGAAATCACAGGCTCTTTACAGAAAAGAGGCCGTTATATCCAGAAAAGGTGACTGTATGGTGTGCTTTATGGACTGACGGCATCATAAGATCCTACTGTTTTTGAAAACGACAAAGGTAGGATCACTATCGTCAATTCCGAGCAATATTGCCTGATGATGACAATTGTTTTTGGCCTGCAATTGAAGTTATCGACTTAAAAGCCGAATGGTTTTCGATCGATCTAGCTCGAGAACTTTGATGGGTGTATTATTTCGCCTCTTTGTGATGGCAATTGGCCACCAAGATCATGCGAGTTGGCTCCGTTGGACATGCGCCTAGTTAAAGCAGAGGTAACAACCGAAATGTTATTAAAAATTATCTTATCAAAATCGACTTTTGCTATCGACCCCGAGGCGACTATCTGAACGATATTGCATTTCACGTATCGTTCACGTTCACGTAGTTAGAGATCATTAAAAAAAATTTCATGTGTTGTTTTCTGTTCCGTTCTGTAAATAATTAACATTAATGGTTGAAAATGTAAAATATTCAAATTTTTCTACGTTTCGCTTACAACTTTAAAAGAAACGCTGAAAAGTTCAAATAATCAAACAGCAGATCAAACCATTAGAATGTCAATGGTTGTTCAAGCAGTAGATAGTATTAAGTGTAGTTTAAAAACCCTTAAAATCTTGGAATTTAATTCAAAGAACTGTTTAAAAAAATGTTCAACCCAAAGTAACGCCAAAATGAATGCAAAAGGGCACGATTTCTCAAGCAACTTTTCTCTGCTGATGCTGATGCTTACCTCCAAATCGTAAAGCCCCCGGAAGCTATTGTCCTCCAGCTGTTCGATGCGGTTGTAGCTCAGATCCAGAACCCGCAAATCTCCGTTGGATTTGAAGCTCAGGTTACCAACGGCCACGAGTTCGTTGCTGCTCACGTTCAGAAACGTGAGTCGCGGCAAGTTTGCCAGCAGTTCGGGTTCGAAAGCTTCCAGCAAATTGTCCTGCAACTGTAGCGATCTCAGGTGCCCATTGCTTTCGAATGCGTCGAGATGTATCGTGCGAATGCGGTTATGGTGTAGGGCCAGGTGTGTCAACTTTGTTAGCCCCCTTAGCATGCCTGCGTCGACGCTGGTCAGCAGGTTCTTGCCCAGATTCAAGTTCTTTAGCCCTGCCACCGGTTTGAATGTTCCTTCGGGTACTTCGCCGATATAGTTGACGGCCAGATTCAGCTTCATGAGTGCCGGGTAACGTCGGAAGGACGCTTCGTTGATCGCACGGATTAGATTGCGGCGCAGGTCGAGCACCAGGAGCGTCTCGAGGTCGTAATCGCTCCACGACTTCACCGTCGTCAGGTTGTTGCGCGAAAGGTTCAACGTTTCGAGGCTCCGCAAACCGTTCAGCGCAAAGTCCTGCAGGTTGTTGACCCGACTGTCGCACACATCGAGCGAGCGCAGATCGTTGAAGCGGATAAAGATTGCATTGGGCAGCTCCTGCAGATAGCAGTGCTCAATGCTGATGGCCAGCGGGTTCTGGTGGTGCTCACGGATATTGCGTAGGTCCTCGACGTAGCAGGCAGTCAGGGAGATGGATTCGTTTTGCTCATCCACCTCGACGCCTGCTCCACCGTAAGGAACGGCTCGGACATTGCAGACCACACCAAGAAACGCGAGAAAAAACGCGGTCCGCAATACGACGACACCAACCGGCAACCGGCAGCTGTTGCGTCTCATTTTCTTCTGCCCAACACGACACGGTTGGATGATATTGTCACTCGAAACAAACACTGAAACTGCACGCCAATCGACCACCGAGACGCGCACAAAAAAAAGGGCCGAACCGCAAAAATGACGATGAAACTTTGACAGTTTTGTAGAAACTATTTAACACCGCACCAGCCGACGGGCGCTCCGTTCCGTACTGAACTTGGGGACTTGCGCAGTTTTATGTTGCTCGAAAACAGCTTGTCTCAAGTCGCGATGTTTGATTTTCGGTCCACTTCCCTTGTCCACTTTTCGGATCTCGGTGGTTTAGCTGACGCTCTACGAAACCATCGTGAAACGTGGGAAAATGTTGATGAAGATGCGTAGTTCTAGAGCTACGGCGAAAGATGTCCGTTTGGCGGTGCGTTGGCAAAGACACTGCCACTGACCACAGCTGTGGCGAGGAACTGATCGCGTTCCGCGCTTCCGAGCTCTGTACGGGCCGCTGGCCGCTTGTCCGCACGTAGTACGGAGTGATGTATTTATGGTCTGGCTACTGCGGCCACGAGCCGGTGAGCCGAGGATGCTGGGTGATAATGGCGATAGAAGTGTGTAGGCCTATTTTTATGACGCGGCTTTGCATCGCGCTTGCTTGGCCATCAACCGGTGTGGATGTTTCTTGAGTGGCTGTCCTCCTGGCGCGGTGATAAATTTGTACCAACACCCAATGTGTTGGTGTGTTTGTTTCGAAGAAATGTCCATCAGCGTGAAATTGTAGTTGATAGTAGTGATGTTTATCTATTGACAAGTAAAGAAACACCACGCGTTTTATTATATAATACAATCTTCATAATTCATAATAATGAAAGATCACCAAAATCACTGAAAGATACTTAAACTTTAGATGAAATAATTTAAAATTGGTTTTCAGACATTCTTATGGTCTTATCCTTTAAAAATCCTATCGATAATTTTTCAAACTCTGCGATTCTGTATCTAAAGTATCCTTTCGCTCGAGGGGCCCCAACAGGTAATTCAAGGACTCTGTGTGTTTATTGATTGCCCCCGTTTGTTTGGCCCATCCGCTTTTCCGACGGTCCCTTTCCGCCCCGACCACGCGACACGCTTCTTTAATTTCATTTCAGAGGATAAAGGCCGACCCTACGAGATACCGGGCAGTCAACGAACGCGGACACGCTGACGGAGCTCGACTACGTCACATAATTTATGGCCGTGACGGTCGACAAGCCGAAACCCTTTTCAGCCGACGTCCGACCCGCAAGCCGCCGTTGCAGACGCAGACAGTCAAACAAACAAACGGATTCCAACATGACCGTGGACCTGGTGCCAGGTGGCGATGTTGTCAGATGAGAACGCTACATATCGAAGTGTCAGCCGCGCCGAGGGCCCCGTTCTTACGCCGTCGGTCAAGATCATCGGTTGGTGGTGAGTCCACCACTAGGACGCACGTGCTAAGGCGGTTTAACGCGATCCTTATGCGAAACCTTCACATACTCACCTTTCAAGGGACTTTGGTTTGGGGCCGGAAACGGCAACCTTTTGGAAATAGCACGAATCAGGAATCATTAAAGTACAGCTGCGATATCACGATGATATTTTGTTAGCGCAAACAAAGCCCACATTTTATTCGATTGCTCCTACTGGAAGCGTGTGACCTAGTTGTTTGCGGAGATATTCGCTGCAGTCTTTTCGGTGGCGTAGAACTCCGATAAGAAAAGTAAGAATGTAAAACTTCCTATTTGTTTCCTATTCCTCTTCGAATTCATCTTTTAGAAGTTTTCGAAAAATCCGAGTCCAATTAGGAAAAAACAAGTTCCTTTAACAAGTAGCCCACCAAGGTGGAATTCCGATGTATTTGAATAACTGAAGAAAAGTGAAACGGTACAGCTGTAGTCTACAATGGTGTAGAAATGATTCAACCAATCACGGCTCAGTTTTGTTGTAATATAAGGCATACAAAACGACTCAAACTGAAAGATACATTTGTTATTAACATTAGCAATTGAGCAGCTATTAAACATAGCCTCATTACATTTTTCATTAAACCATGGCACCAAAGCAATATGTTTTTCAACTTTTCAACAGAACGGACTGTTCCATATTTATGAAGTAATGTGTTGTGTAAAATACATTTTCGATCGTGATAAACAACCTTCAATGGAACTAATCTTACTAAATTAGTTCGTACACAGTGCGTCACCATCATGCATTTAAATACCGCATGACCTCCGTGTGATTCCCTCAACTATTGAAGCATTTTGGATTTTAATTCATTTTCTCTCATTTTCACCCCGATGGCTATGTTAATAGGCGACAGCCCCAATCGATATTTATGTTATGCGAACAAACAGGCAACTATTGACCACCTCAAGACCTAAATTCAAGTTGCTAAGTATATACAAATTCTCTTCATGTTCTCTTCATTTTCTCTTCCAATTCAAGCATCAAGTTTGGTTATCGGCTATACCTCCAGATTCAGGCAACATCTAAATGTTGACTCATATCCAACAGTTTAAGAAAAGCTTAAGGCTTAGATATTTGATACTTATTAATGACCCTTGGTACGAACTGTTAATGTATTTAGTTTCGCAGCACAGAGGTGGTAGCTACGTTGTACGGCTGTGGCAAGGCCACTACTGGCAAATCAGGTCTAAGGAGTATCCCACGAGTTGTGTATGTTTTTGCTTGCTTTTCTCGCACGTAGAAAACGTTGGTCGCCACTAAAAGCCCAGTGCACGTCAATCAGCAGCAGGCACAATTAACGTGCCACGGTACATCACGCAAGTGGGAGTGATATGCGTGCTGACGAGCGCGAAACTTGTGTACCGTCGCCCTGTCATCTCCTCGTGCCGGGTCAGCAAGCCCTGCTGCCCATCTAATGACATTAAATCTCGAGACTTCAGACAGGATTGATAAAAGCTTTGCTTCCGTGCGAGAAAGTGCAGTGCACGGGCGGACCGGACCGGGGAGGGGAGGGGCCACTTTTGGAGAGCACACGACATCCGCACGCGGCGAGGGTCCTTTTCGGTCCCGGTAATGTCGCCGGAAAAGCATCACAACTCATTTACACTTTTCGTGTCACCGGACACGGGATGTGTAAACGAAGGTCTGCGAAAGGTGTGAAAGTGGGGAGTGTCTTGCGTCAGAAACGGGGCAGTGTCGCTTCCACCTAGCTCCAAATCGGCGCCCGGAAAGGACATATTTTTCAAGACGAACAACCGCACGAACTGGAATGGGGGTCGCCTCGCCGTTGTCGTGGCAGTTTGATGGACGCCGAGCATTTGCAGCTGTTCCGGGGGCAACATCTAAAACAAAACCCCTAGAAAGGAGCGATAAGGGCACAATTGTGTCCCGCAATGGATGCCATTTATACTTTGTTGGGTGGAATAGTTTGGTATTCATGATCTATGGTATGAATTATGTTTGGCGATCGCCCTTTGCAGTCGCCCGGGATTGCAGACGCGACGTGGTTCCGTCACGGCGAGAGTGGATTGTTTTTTCCCAAACGAAAGAGATAGAGTGAGAGAGAGAGAGAGCAGCCGGAGCCTTTCGATTACGATGCTGAATGTCCCAGTTCGGGTTGGAGTACCGTTTCCGGCAGCCTCACTGTGGGCGCGACATTGGCACGTCCAGGGTTCGTGACACAAGAGTTACGGTACTCGGGAGGATTAATATCGTGTTTAATTTTGTCAAGCCCCATAAAGTACTGTCGCTCGCGTGCGCTTTGAACGGTTGGTTGCGCAAATGACTGCGACCTCTGGAGTGTGGTCTTTCGTGTCTTGGCGGGCCGAAGCTGGCTTGGCTTTCTGGAACTTCGGTTATGCAGAACGCATAAAGAACATCACATTTGGTGAAGTCATTTTTTAAAACCGGAATTATTAAGTTTTATCCTTCACTCCCCAGAGGACTCCTCTTGGATTCCCCGGTAGTCCATCCCCGGAACTGGTGTGCGGCAGGTGTGCTAGTTGTGAACTGGAGGCACTGGCACCGACACACCGTCAGAAGGGGCCAGCGAAAACCGAAACCATAAATCAATCACGTGACTTTCGCTGACCGAAAGTGGCAGCCGGCTGTCAGGAGGTGGCCACGTGGGATGCGACCGACATTGGAACCGGAACGCGTTTGGACACTTTTGACGTGTCGTATCGAGCAGTCTGTCAGCAAACGGACGGGCACGCTTAAGTTTAATGATTTCGTCTGTATTTATGGAATAATAAGGACAACATCCCCAGTGGACGATGAAGCGCACAGGTTCAGAGATTGAAACAAAAAAAGGATCTCACAACCTTTACCGTACGCTAACCGACCCCATACGGGCGGTCTTTCTGTAGTTTGAGAAATTTAACGATGATTTATTACTTCTTGTCTCGATAGTACCCCGTGGTGCTAATAGACGACAATCACTCATGGCTTAAGTCTCTTGTCCGATTTTTCGTTCCCGTTTTGTAAGCTACGTGTCTAACAAGCTTTGACTACATTACATAAACCTTTGCTGGAAGACGTCCCATTTCCTCTGGCGCATCGTGACGTCACCATGACTGGGGTATGATTTCTTGTGCCAACTAAACTCAGCGATTGCTCAATGAACCGACCACAGACAGGATGGCGAAAGTGGGATGGGTCTCAAAGTATTGGCCAATTGGTTCGACCACATTGAGATTATTTGAAACTGTCTGCCCCAAATTCCTGTCCTGCAGGAGGCATTACAACTCCCTGTCCTGTTTATCCCCTCCACTTTCACATAGAATCCTCATTTGATTATGATTTTGCAAAAGTTTTGTTCTCTCGAGAATGTTTCCCAAGATGGCTGACCGGTAGGGAAAGTGTGAAATTGAAATCAATTTTGAGACATCGAGCCAAATCGATAAACTTTCTTCCGCCTACATTGAAGGTGTTGGGGTAGGTGGCCTGTGTTTTTCACGATGTTCCCACAACTTTATCCGTCCACTCCGGACGAACATTTCGCAGCGCCCTTGGTCTTATTGCGCGGGCAGCGTCGGTATTAGTTATTTCTGTTTTGTTTGGCCTCTTTTGGGTTTGGGGCTTTGGAAAGTTTATCAATTTGGCTTCCACTCGGCACCATCGTCAGCATTATCTGTTCGATTAGGGCGCTGGTTTTCCACACCAACGGGATCGGGACCAACGGGGGACCGCAGTTTTACGATCTATCGTAGCAAAGATATGCACGTCGTCTAGCCCCAGCATGACCACGATCTTTGCGGTGTCAACTGTGACAGGATCCCATCCCATGCGTCATCAGCCTAACACATTTTCAAGTCCGGAAGTGCCTGCTGGCGGGAAGTGGGATTTATGTTATCGGTGCGTCGTGCGCCTAACCGCTAAACGCCTAGAATATGATGAGTGATTAGACATCGCACAAGAGTTTTAGATAGATTTATCGTCGCCCCGCTTTCATCGCCTAAGAAGGGGTCCCGCCTGTGCCAGAAAGGGGAAGTTGGGAAGTTAGGACACGAAGTTCCGATTCTAAAGCATTCTGGTAAATGACATTAAGATGGGCTGCCTTTAAATCTAGAAATGAACTATACTTATAATGATTACCTGGTTGGACCTGCAAATGGTTGTTTGATTTGTTATACAAAAATTTATGTTTGTCGAGTTCTACGATATGGTCTCAAAGTGAAGTAAAAATTCCTGTGGAACAGTTTCAGTTGTGCCGTTAATCACGATTTGCAGACCGTTGGATAGTCTTTCGCGGTTTATGTGGCTTACGATGGTGCTCCAAACGCACTCGTAATTTACCAGGTTTCAGATGCACCGTCTAAGTGCTCTCTGGCCGCAATGCAATTCGATAGGCTTGCCCAGTTTCTACTCATAGCGCCATATTTTTCCATTACGTTACGGGCAGCTTCCATATCGCAAATGTCAGCTCCGGAGCAGCAAGGTCTGCGGTCTTCTCCTTTGAGCCCTAGTCCATCATCGCATGAGTAGATATTCTCACAGAAAACCGGAGCGAGGATCGGATGGGAGGCTAGGGCTGGAGTACGGGACGCTTGTGGGAAGCTAGGACGAGACGGGCATGCTAATTGACAGATTTTCCACTGGCGGTCGGTTTAGGGAAAAATAGATTACACCCGGCGGGGACCGGGCGAGAACTAGGTCGGGCTACTGTAAGCTTTGCTACACAGTGGCCTAATGGCCTCCGGGGATTTCCAGAGCGTTCAGCAGAGCTGGCGCAGAGCTGAAACATTTAAAGATTAGTCAGTGCCGGAGCCATCCCTCGGGGATGAATCATGCACGAGACGCATGAACCATTGCTCCTGGGGGGGCATAAGGGACGATGTGGTGAAAAAGTCGTAACGCCGCTGAATTTGTAAGAAAACGTATCAACAACTTTTTAAAATTATTTCAAAAACCTTGTTTGTATAGTATTGTAGTTGACTTTTTGTTGTGCAGGAGTTTAAGGTAATAAACATAAGAGAGACATAAGAGCTGTTCCCGGAGCGAAAATCCAACCCGGTATCTTCTGGGTGTGATTCGGATTTCCTAACCTCTACACAATACGAGAAGTTTCTCGAGTTTACGATAACTTTCGCAGTGAAACAATAATTTATTCTTATGTCGTTCACGCAGCTCAAAAAAGGATTAAAAGGACAGTGACAATTCACGGTTTATGGTTGCATTACGATATGCTGCGTGTCTGGTTTCGATCGTAAATACGAATGAAAGCAATTACTTGAACGCGGGTGAATTGGTGTAATGATTAAATTTACTCCCAGTGATAACCGCGTCTGATGCAACAGCGTGGCGTGCTTCTGGAGACCGTTTGATTGTCCTTTTGGCACTAAGCCAAACTGTTGATCTACAGTTTTAATATCGTGCCGTTTGATGAGTTTCGCTTTGCTGTACATTATTTATGATAGAAACATGAAACATAATTGATGATGCTGGATAACGAATGGTTTTTAATAAATACTGGTCCGGACGTTTCACTGCATGCGTGTTTGTGAGCAAGAAATTAGGGGACGTTAGTAAGGATTGGGTGAACTTCACCTAAATCAGTGTTGTTTTTTAAGGAGAAATTAGTCAACAATGATACCTCTCGAATTCTCGACTTCATAGCATTTTAAAATAAAATTGCAATGCATTCTTATACTGGGTCGGTCAAAAATCCAGCCATCCAGTCGAATCCAATAATCTAGCCAACCAATAATCCGGTTCATCCAGCATGCATTTTTGTAGGTCTCGAAACAGATGGAAGTCACTAGGGGCCAAACCTGCTGAATACGATGGATGCTTTGACAATTTGAAGTTTAGTTCATGGATTTTTGTTATGTTCAAAATGCTCTAATGACACGGTGCATTGTCCTGATGGAAACGGATGTTTTTGAAGGAAAAGTCACTCGACGGTTTTCCAATACGATATCTTGTATTTTTCCTACGTTTTCAGGTGTTGCTACTGTTTTTGGACGTCCTTGAAGTGGATCGTCTTCAGGGCTTATATGACCACGTTGAAATTCAGCAACCCATCTTTCTACTGTATTCATTGAAGGAGAAGATTTCTTGTATACTTTCATAACTCGTTCATAAATTTCTTTTCCTTTTAAACCTTCCAAAAATATCAAATATCAAAATATCAAAATGAAATTGAAACTAGATAGATAAAATAATATAATAGCTACCTGCAAACTGAATAACAACTTCAACATGAATAACAATATGTTTACTATTTATTTTATTATTTTTAGTACACCTTTTATTTAGTATATTATATAATTTTGCGCAATAAAGCTCGTGGTAGAAACACTTTACGCAGCTGAAAGACCATGAGCTGGAAAGATTGTATGTGCCAGCACCACTGAATAGAAACATTGTTTCTTTGCGGGACTTCAACAAGGTTTCCCTACGTTGAGCACACAGCACTTCTGAAGCAGTGGTCTATGGGACGGTCTATTGAAACCTACGACATGTCCCTTGCTGGCGTGCTGTTATGTTAAGAGATTTTTTTTCACAAAATCCTACGTGGCTCGCATGGCTCGTGATGTACGCTAACTGGGCCGTACCGGTCTTGTGGTCACTGCGTCGAGCAAGTTGTTTGATACCATTATCTTCATTGTGCTCTTGGTGGAGAAATTAAATTTATAATTGGTTCGGGTGCTGGTGCACCGTTCGGCAAACGTCGAACCGTTCTGTCCGCTGCAAGGTCCGCTGCAATTTAGCATCGGCACCGCAGGGATATGGCCACACGCCCGGATAGCTTTTCTGTTGAGGCTGGCTTTTGCATAAATGAATTCTGCAGTCTTTGGAGGCCGGCTTTAAGTGCTTTATGTTAAGCCGCCCGGCAGCAATGGCGCGTTTCATTGGGCAGCGATAAAAGTGGATTGATTAAAAATTAAAGCCTAATTACTTTTAACCTTTCATTCGTTGCCTTCATTCGGCGCAAACACACGCTTTCTAACGCCCCGCGGGGTTCGAGGCCCGGAAGAGATGGCTTTGCGTGGCGAAGACTGCAACAGTGCACCCGGAGCCGGATGCACTTCATCCTCCGGGGGCGAGTCTTTTGGGAAGTGTGCCCGGGATGGTGCAATTTCGTGATGAACTCGCAACCGCCGCCGTCGTCCGGCCGGCTGGCTGGACCGGATGTTGATGGATGGTGTCCATTAACCATTAGTGCACCATTCATCATTCAGTGACAGAAAGGGCTACTTCCGGGAGGGCTACTTCCGGGAGGGCTACTTCGGATGTGAGCACCGGATGTGGATGCGGGGGCCAGCGCACAGTTCGCACGGTTCACGCTTTGACTTTGGCCCACTGTGAACGCCAGCGACGGATCTGCTTCGGTTATCCCCTGTCGGATGCCGAGATCAGCTTACGGCCACACGCATTAAACGGCGGAAGAATGTGCTAACGATACGGCCGTGCGTGCCAGTTCCTGGCGTACCTGGCGCATCGAGGCGAAGCTCGTGTGACGTAAAGCGAAAAGTTACTGACAGCGTGATCTTTGGCGTAAGATTGAAGCTCCGGAGAGCAGGCGACAGGCGTCGCAGATTTATGATTTACTCCTGCTACGTACTAAGGGGGTAATAATTTGACTTGGCAAAGCCCTTTGGTCCTGGGCGGAGGCGGCAATCCTTTCGTGCGGATGGTTTTCGACACGCGCTTCTTTTTTGGTGGGCTACAACATAACGGGAAGGGGGGGCTCGGTTGGCCGGGGCCTCATAAACATATCGGCTTCGTAAATTTTTAATCACGCATAAAATTTCGCCCGAACGCAATGGCAAACCGAACGAGGTGCGTAAACAGGAGTCGGGTGGATGAAGACAGTGAGTGAGAGAGAGAGAGCGAGAGACAGAGAGGACGGATGGAATGGGAACATCAAAAGGGCTGCGTTCGTCGTGGTGGGGACGCGGCCGGTGCGCGTCCTTCCGGAAGGAGGCCACGCGCGAAAACAACGCGCGATTCCGTGTTTTTCGCCTCACAATCGTCTTTCTCTCTCTTCGTTGCTTTGCTGACTCTTTCCTACGTTACGCAACGTTTCATCCTGGGACACCGACAGCGGGAAAGAAAGCAGGCCACCGAAACAAAGCCGAAAATCGGTTCGCGACTTTACGAGGCCATTAAAACGCAAACGATGTGTCATACTTTCACGCATGGACGAAGCCGGGAGTCCTGTGAGTCCTTCGAGGGCCATGAGCGAGCGGCAGCTTGTGAGGCCGATGTCAAGGAAGGTGTAAACTGGTGCATGAAGGTGTAACAAAAGTGGGCCGCTGTTCGGAATTGATACCGGAAGAAATGGAAGCTCCAAAAGACAATGTTCCGATAAGCTGTGGATCGGACGACGATGAATGTGGTCGGGAACCGGTTTGCCGTCATCGATTATAATTCGATTGTACGGCACGTGCGTGTACGCTTATGTTTTGCACACGTCGCACCCACTAGATGGATGGTCTCCCCAAGGAACGGAGGACATCCTGACGCCCACCTGGGTTGGGTGACTTCTGTGGGCTTTTATTCACGTCTGTAGGTCAGAGAAGTGGGGCCAAGCAGTTTTGTTTATGTCGGTGCGTTGGGCGTTGGGACCAAACCCCTGTTGCATCGTACGTGTAAGTGAATAAAATGATTGAGGCGTCCCTGGAGACACTATCATTCACCAGCTCCCCGGGGGAAGGGAGCTCGATCCCGTGGGTTAGTTTTGGCTAAAAGCACCAGCCACCTGGCCCGGTGTGCGAGTAAATGGAACTTTCTCAGCTCTCGGCGTTGATCAAGACGTGGCGAAAATGGATATTTATCTACTTGCTTTTTATTTGTTTAAAAGGATGAGGTGAGGATATGGGGCTTTCCACCGAGGTGACTTACTCAGTGAAGCACTCACTTTCGATTCTCCTTCCTACCAATCCTGGGACCCGCGTTTCCAGCTTTCCCTTTGAAATGGGTATCGGTGAGGCTAGGCTCAACAACTAGCGCCTAAAAAATCGGCTTCATCGGCTCTTGTTTGATTTAAGATCCACCTATCGCCGGCCCTGGGAAACTTCCACAGATTAAGGTTTGCTGGCACTGGAATCTCGGACTACGCGCGTGCTTACTCCAGCAAATCCTTCTTCGTTCGACGCAGATTCGAACTCCAGATACGAAATTATTCTGTTTGTGAAAACTACAGCAGATCGAACCATACATTCTGAACCATAATCATCATTTCAACGACTTCACTGCTCTGCCAGAGTTTGAGCTTAAGCCTAGGAATGCAGGAACGGAATTTGCACAATTGTTCGCAACCAAGGATTGTTAGCTCTCCTTTTGTAGCTAAACAAGTGTCATTAAATTCCAGAGCGTTGTTAGTTGTTCGAATCATTTTTTTTCTTTTTTTGTGGCATAAGTCGTCATAAGGAGTTTGGTTGGAGCTCTACTCGAGCGCTACTATATCTCTTTCGCTGTAGGTAAGACGGTATCTCAGAAAGACCCCAAGACGGAAGAAATCTAGCAGCGGATACAAAATAACTGCACGATGCTGTGATTTCGCTGTATCAGCTGAGAGTTTTTCCATAGGAAATACTGGAAAAGCACCACACCAAGCAGTCATATCTATGTGACATCGATTTGTACGCTTGCGCCATTCGATGCAAAGAATGAGTCTGCCAGGCCTCTGACAGGCCATCATTGTATTACCAGTTGTAACAGGTCATGACACTTGGAATGATTTCCTAAAAACTTCGGAACCAAACCGAACCACAAAATGGGCCTGGAACTAGTCAAGGCAATTAAATTAACTTCATTGGATTTCAGTTTAAACAGGGTGAGCAGTTTAAGGTGATTTTTTTCAGTTGGTATTTTTTAAAAATGGATGAATATTTGTCGATGTATGAATATTTCTTTGAAAGGTTGATTCTTAAAGTTTATTTATAAAATACAATTTCGGTTACAGAGAATGGGATAATATGAAAAACTTATTTTCAAGGGGACAGGTCTTCAACTCAAACGCATAAC
This sequence comes from Anopheles bellator, assembly GCF_943735745.2. Lineage (NCBI taxonomy): Eukaryota > Metazoa > Arthropoda > Insecta > Diptera > Culicidae > Anopheles > Anopheles bellator. Next base: position 52,379,788 of record NC_071286.1, read on the forward strand.
GCATTTGAAAAGCATATTTAAGCTCATTTCCACCTCGTTGGCTATGTTAGTGAGCAGAATTGTCATTTTTGAGCTTCATAAAACCCACACGTCGTGCAAAAGAAGCCAATGCATCCGAAACGAGTAACTGTTTGACGCAGGTTTTGGTCTGGCAGCATCATCGGCCGCCGTATGAATGAATGAAGAAGGAGCCGTCGGAGCCGTCGAAAGCGTATGCTACCGAGGTTTGGTTTCAACATTATGTCGCTAGCTGGACATTTTAACAAAATTGTTTTTCATAAAAAAAATTAAGAATCAACCTTTCAAATAAATGTTCAAGCACCGTAAGATATTCAGCCGTTTTTTTAATAACAAAGTGAAAAAAAATCATCTTCAATTGATCACCCAAATCAACCTATACCCTACATAACCTTTAATAAAACCCTATGAAAAAAAAAAAAAAAATTGGCTTCAAACATAATTGTGTTAACTAAATGATTCCCATTACCTTGAATCATAATCAAATCGAACCAAAAATTGTAATTGCTGAATGGTGTGTCAATTTATTTTAAATCATTTTAATTTACTCTTTTAGAACGGTCCTCTAGCGTTTAAAATCAACTTAAACTATCACACATACTACTAATTCTTCGCAAAGTGCCAGTGCAACCTTCGCAAACAGATTGCCGTTACGTTCGACTGTAATTTAAACTAGTTTCGTAGTGCTTCCGCCATCATACGAAAATCAATGTGCCGCTGCATTACGAGGCATTGAAACGGTGTTATGCGATGCAAATTGTTAGTGCTATGTTCAGCCCAATGCAACGATGCTTTAACCTGCGAAGCCATTCGATGACGTCACGGAATGGCAGCGCAATATTTAAAAACCCAAAATAATGAACAGCACAATTCGCTTTTCGAGCGGCACTAGCTCCGGTTAAGTCGTACACACGTCGGTTGGCCGATATTCGGTTTACGTTCGAGTCAGCTTATTGGTGCTTAGAGTTGGTGCCACTGAAATGTTGGTGCAAAATGCAACCGACTAGTTTGGCTTCGTTCAGCTACTTTTTTCCTCGAATCGGATATCAGCGTTTTTGCTTTCTTTTTCGCACGCACTCAAAAATGTTTGCCTCACATTCGCTGGCAAGCAATGGATTTCCGCAGTCCAAGTAGGAAAGTTTAAAATCGAGCAACGGCCACCGGCAAAAGTACTTGGCCGCGGCAGCGAACGAGGGTGTTACTTATGTGCACATACACGGTGCTAGTTTTCATTACGCTCAGCCACTGTAGGATACACCAATGAGAATATTTTTTCATTTTCTGTTGAACGAGGACTTGAGGAACCAGATTGTCCGTTGGTGTGGCATAGTTTCATATGGGTGAAAGTTTACCGCCTTTTGCCGGCCCATTTCGGATGGTAAAATGAAGAAAGTTTTTTTGCGAAACATTAAACGGACTTGTTGGAAGAGTTTCGAGCGTTCGAGGCCAGCTGCAGCATCCGAACGCTGCACCGGAATCGGCTGAGCTGACACAGAAAATTAGCAGACTAAGTAGGCGCACCAGTTGGAATCGGTATTTGTTAAATTTCTGCATTTGCTCAAAGGACGAAGAAAAAACTAAAGCGATACCGCGGGTTCCGAGCGGACCGGCTCCTAGCGAAAGTGCATTAGCGTGCTGATGGTGGCACGAAGCCAATGCGGGATAAATGCAGTTCACTTTCGAATGTACCCTTTCACCGACGTGCCGGGGGCCACCTTTTTTGGGACAGCTGTTCCATCCCCCTCCGGAAGCCCGAGATACGGATCGGTGAAAACGAGGTAACTAGTCCTAGGGTTGGTTACAGCGAACGGTCTGGCTGAAAATAGTAATGTAAAAAGGTGGGAAAAAGTACGTGTAAAAATACGGCCACCGCTGGGCGGAGGCCGAAGCACGAAAATGAAGCCCGATTTTGCCACAATGGCGCTACGGGATGCTGGTTGGAATTTTCCGGCCACCGAAAAGTTGCCATTTTATCCTGCCATCGGACTGCGGACGGTGGCACCGGTGCCAGTTCCCCTTTGCAGTTGCACTGTTTGGGGCGAGATTATGTAATGTGCATGGCGTTAAGAAAGCTCGCACGCGAACGGCGAACGGCTCGGCGAATTTTTTGTGGACACCACTGGAAGCTTCATATTTATTTCCGGCTCCTATATTTGCCCACCGTTCCACCGGTCTGCCCGGGGCTCCACGCTGGCCTGGAACGCTTGTGGCGTGATAGTGAAGTCAGTAGAAGCGCTCGGCTTCGTGCAGTATCATCCATCATGGGCGGGCGAGTCAGTATGTTTGGGGAACGTATTTAACGAGCTTTCTTCGTGGGTTGAACATTTTTCACAATGAAATGTCTGCCTTTTCGCGGCAGTGCACCAAATTGTATTTTTTCCAAACATCAAAGAACATAGTCGAGGCAAGCACAAAAAACGCGTTCTTCAGAGCGAATATTGCATTCCGTTCCGTTCAGCTACTTCGCAAAGGGCTATCGCAGTGCGGTGGAGGCAAACGAGTTCTGTAGGGTCGAACCTCAACCAAATGGTACTTGAAAATATTTTTTTTGTGTCGTTAATGAGTGGTGCTGATTTTTGGAGCCGTGAGTACGTTATGACATTATGTCTGTGGCTAATAATATTCACATAACACGATTCGATTCGAAAGAAAAGTTTTAAAATTAAATTCGCGCCAAGATATCAATAGTTGTTGCTTGTCCCATTCGTTCTAACATCGCTTTTAGCTTTTCGCAACAGTTTGAGGGCCTTTGATTTTGCTGTACAGAATAATCGATCAAACGTAAATACTGAAGACAATAGCGTTGAATCGTTTGGCCTTTTAGATACTGTTACTTCACTTAGTTTTGGTTTCTCATTACATAATTTTTATTATCTTAGTCACCTCTTACTGTTTTACCTATACCTATAAAAATTATAAAAGTTTTTAGAAAAGCTACCTTATTTTGACATCAGGCAAAGAATTTCAGGTCGAAAAAAAAAATTAATTTAGTTTGCAACCGATCTTTGAAGGTTTGAGACTATGTCGACTTTTGTGCCTGAAATTGAGATTTGGCAGAGATTATTATTTTTCTGCTACCATTTGAAGGCAACTGATTCAGAATCACACCAAATGCTTGTTGGGACTTGTTTTTGGAATATCGCAGTGCTTTTAGCGGTTAAAGAAATTTAGAAATGCCGATTTTGGCTTAACAAGGAAAGAGCGTCGGAGGACTCCCAAAAAGGACTATCTGATGGCACCAGAAAGGTGTGGTCTAACACAAGCTCCTAAGATCTCGTCAATCCGTTAATTCAGATCGCTACTGTCAACAAATGATCAATTTGAACCATGTATTGAACGAGAAACGGCCAAAATTCCGTGTCTAGTGGTTAGCCATGGAGGCGTCAGGTGCGGCTCAATGACTAGTGAACCTGGCGTCTCCATGACCCTCAATGCAAAACTGGGGGTCATGGAGATTATCAAATCACGTGGATGGGAGCTACTATTACCCCTGTTTATTCACCAGACTTGGCTCTTTCCGAATATCATTCATTTTCATCGATAGGACACGTATTAGCTGGGCAGCACTTCGATTCCTCCGAGGAAGTCGAAATTGGATCTTAACGATTTAGCAGAGACATAGGAGAAATGTATAGCTAACGTTTGCATATACTTTGAATAAAATGGAATTTTTCACTTCCAAATAATAAACGTTTGATTTCATCCATGAAAAAGTTCATGTTTATTACTAACTGGTATAATTAACGTTATTAACTAACATAATGCCAAAAATGTTAACCTTTGTTGCTGTTCATTACGATTCATTATTGATTGTTATTATTTCCTCATGCAATTATCTAGCCAGTTTTAGTTTAATTGATCATCTCTGTGTCCTCGATGAAAAATAGTGGGCCCTAGTTATGACAGCTTCCAATTATATTGCTGATCAGAATAACATTTGACATTCTCTTTTAATTATTGGTCTCCATAGAAAAAGAGTCAAACAACAGATTCGTGAATTAATAACGAAAACAATTGTAAACGTACCTCTGCTTGAAATATTCTTAACCAGAAATTCAATTCTGCTTCTTTTATTTCGCCAAGAACATTCTCGTAATTCTAACACAAAGAGACGCAAAATTGTTGTTCGATCCTCCATTTATCGGTTTGCCATCCTAAAACACATGGTGTCCAGTCCATGGTTTGAACAACGATTGGCGATGGTGGACGCAAATTAAACTTCCGTTGAAGTCGTCAATGCAGCGCGCAGTGAAAACGAGACTGGCAATAACGCAGCGTGCAAATAGGGGCCAAATGTATTCAAATGTTTGCCCTCAAAGGTCGGCCAGGCGTTGCATCCTTTTGCTCGGCAGCGTAACAAAGCGACATCCCGTTTCACTGCTTGTGAAATGGTGTCACCGGGCGTGGTTCTCACATACCGAGGAGGGATCGAAGTTGATGCTCCCTGGGTTCGGTGAGGCTTGTATACACACCCATCCATCACGGGTTACAGCACATTATCCGAAAATCCCAATCTACAAACTTTGGGCGCCAACAAAAAAGGTTCCAAAACTAGCTCCTGGCTGCGTGCTGCCGCCGACTGCCAATGGTTGCGGATGCAGTTCCGCTTCCTGTTACAAGGCACTCGGGAGACTGACTCGCGTGGTGTGATGTGTTTGAAATGGAATTTTTAAATTGTTCACTTTTAATTAAGTTTCGAGAGCTGCTCACTCGTGACTCTGTGCGCTAGAGGAAACGAAACTGAGAGACAAACAGTGTGTGAGAGAGAAAATAGAGAGAGAGAGAGAGAGGGAGAGAGAGAGAGAGAGAAAGAGAGAGAGAGAGAGAGAGAGAGAGAGAGAGAGATAAATATACCGAAAGAGAGTGGCAGATAAAGCGAGAGAGCTAAATTCAGTTTCCAGACAGACGGTGTGGTGGTTGTGATCCTGTGGAAAACTTTTCCCATGGCCTCGTGTTGATACCCGAAAAATGGTACGATTTTATAAATGGTTTAATTAGGTCAAAGCGGGTTAGCCACCGGTCGGTTGGTAGCTCCCGATGCTCGATGCTCCACAAACCGGGGCCTGTCCGCTGGTAGACGTTGAAGTGTTTGGTAGGCAATTAAAAATAAAAACCAAAAACCTCATCCTCCAAGATGGCATGGCCCATTCTTCGGGAGTGGAAACGCGAAAAACGTGCCTCGGAACCGTGGCACGGTTTGTGGAGTCGCCATAAACCCGTCGGAAACAGGACGGAGCCTGCCGTTTTGGCCCTCTGTTTCGAATTGAGTTTCTGTTTACATTTTGCCCCCGGAACCGGAAGCCAAAAGGTGGCTGGCTGGCTCGCCTCCGAGTACGACCAACACAAGGTTTTAACTTTAAACATTATTTATTGCCGTTCCCTCGCTCGTTCTCGCTCTGTCGGCTGTAGGTGGTCATTTGAAGGATGTACGAACGATGAAGAATACGTTTCTTTTTCTGGAAACCAAACTGAGTGGAAAGCCAGAAGTTCGTTTTTCCATTTCAGCAAACTTATAACGGGGTTTGCTGGCAGAACCGGTTACCCAAACATTCTAATGGCACCAGAAAAAAAAACCATCATAACTCGCAGGAGCAGGAGCAGGAGGCCGCTGGCCCTCGGAGAAATAAAACCCATGCCCATCGAAATCATGCATTCAACGGGCAGCGCATAAAATGGGCCTAATTAAGTCGCCCATAAAACGTGCCCCATTCGAATGGCCACACAGAGCGGTGGTTTGGAGTCGCACTTTTGCGCCGGAACCGCTTCCGTCTTCTCCGACGCGCATCTGCCATGAAGCTGTGGAACACACTGTTGTTGGGCGATTGGCGCAGATGGTCGTTCAGTTTATTGGTATGCGACGCGAGGTCCAAACAGGTTTTCTTCTCCGAGGCCAGTCGGTACTTCCTTTCCTGTCGGTCACTTTGAAGGGAAGCGGAAACACTACTTTGAAACGAGCTAAATTAGCGTCGTAGATTGCTTTTCGAACTGAGAGTACCGTCTTGGTCTTGGGTCGGACGGTTTTTTGTTTTTTATATATGTTCGTATGCGGCACAAACGCTAGTTGTTTTATGGCCACTAGTTGGGGCAACCGGCAGTTGACGAGAAAATCAATCCTCTTTTTGCGTTATTCGATTTTCCTTTTCATTACCGGGCAAGTGTTGAAGTAAACGCATACATCACATAGCGTGTGTCCCAACTTCAAAATGTTAGCTCGGTTTACGGGTTTTTGTGGTGCGATGGTATATTCCTTGAGAATCGGACTTTTTTCAAAGCCATCAAATGTTTATAACATTGAAATGAAAAATTCTATTTTATTTAAAGATATACATTTCTCATTTTAAAGAGCCAAGTCTTGTGAATATAGCTGGGGGGATGGCAGCTCCCATCCAAGTGGTTTGATAGTATCCTGAACCAGTTTTGCATTGTGTGTCATGGAGACGCCAGGTTTAGTGACCATTTTACCACACCAGTCGCCTCCATTAGGAATGCAAAAAACGTCATTTTGGTCGTTTTTCGATCAATGCATGATTCAAATTGATCATTTGTTGTCAGTAGCGATCTCAATTAATGGTTTCATCAGGTATTGGGAGCTTGTGATGCACCACACCTTTCTGGTCCCATCAGATAGTCCTTTTTTGAAGACCTCCGACGCTTTTTGTTTGTTTAGTCAAAACCGCCATTTTAGAATTTTTTAAATCACTCAAAGCACTACGATTTCCAAAAACAAGTCCCGAAAAGCATTTGGTGCGATTCTGAAGCAGTTTTCTTCAACAGGTAGCAGAAAAATAATAATCCTCGCAAATGGTCTTTTTCAGGCACAAAAGTCGACATAGTCTAAACCCTTTAAAGATCGGTTGCAAACTAAATTAATTTTATTTTTGACCTGAAATCCTTTGCCTGATGTCAAAACAAGGTAATGTTGTCAAAAAGCAAAACAAAAAGTTCCAAATCTTCAGGTAGAGCCATCTTTTGAACAGTCCAATTCTTAAGAAACAGACCTGGTACTTGGTCTGCCACATTTTCCAATGGATTTTACTAGTTACAACATCCTAAAGATATAAATACGGCCCGGTCCGTTCTGCTCAAATGAAAAAAAAAAAAACATCCTAAGAAGTCCTCCAGTTGATCGCCAGTTGTATGTTGAACCCCTAGAAGGAGCTAAATATTTGAGGCTCTCCATTTTTGTTTTTCATTCCATTGAACGACAGCGATTTGTTCATTCGCATTCCTAGGCGGCCGGGCAGCCGGGCAGAAAACTGTCCAGCACATAGAACATTGCGTTCGCACCACGCATCCCTGCTAAAAGTCTTACGCGGCACACCACCAGGGGCGGCCGATTGATAGACCGAAGAATTTGAATTTCTAATTTTATTACTTGCCATTGCCGGCTGTCCGTTCCGAAATAAAAGGGGCAACGCACGGGGTCCCTGCTTGTGGTTTCAGTTCATCTTTTTATGCTGCTTTTTCAGCTGCTCGCCAACCCCTGAGTGCCTAGGAATATGGTTATTGGCCCATCAGACGCGGAGCTGTTGTCTAATGGTGTAATTCAGTTCCCATTACCCATCATAGGGGCAGACACATATCGGAGCATTCCACGAATGGGGTTCCATGAAACACGGATAGTACGCACAAGAGAGAGCGGGTATTTTTATCCTTTTCCGCATGGGGGTCACATTGTGACAAAAACAATAGCAAATATTTTCGCAACGTTTAATTCTTCTGGGCTGCTGCCGGCGGAGCGGCACCTACCGCAATCGCGGGCTTAAAGGATAATGAGTTCCGGTGGGTGCTTCAGGTTGGGCGAGATTTCAGTACGCACAGTGAGCACCTTCCAGCACTGCCTGAGTGGGCCTGAGTGGTAATGAATTTGTTTTATGAATAGAATTTAGAAACTTGTTGAGAAACGAGCTATCGAGCAACAAGCACCCATCAGTTTCCTTTGCAGCCCAGCGCTTTACCACTACAGCCTCAGTTCCTCGGTCCTGAGCGTCGAGTTCGCCTTTCGCCACCGGACCAGATCGCTCCCAGCGGGCGCGTGTGTTGGTGTGTCCGTTTGTTTCGAGGCTGGTGAAATCGTTAACGGTTGCACCCGAGCCGTCGTCGTCGTCGTCGCCCTGTTTGTGTCGGGCTCCAGCATCCGGGCCGTAGCGCAGGTGCACTCGAGCTCCGGCGAGGAGAGGACAGCGAATAGGATAAAACAGAGAAGAAGCCCTCGTCCTGGCGCGTCTCGGGGTGTACTGTGTACTAAAATGCCAACAGCAGTCCCATGGCCCATACTACGCGCAGCGTGTACTAAAACCAACGAACCGCCGACCCGAAAGTCCCCAGCCCAGCAGCCCGAGCCGAGCGAATGGGCCTCGAAATGTGAATGGAAGTCACGACAGGACGGTCTGAGCTGGTCGCTGAGTTCGGTACCCCGAACCTACATTCTGGCCGACCTATTGGCCGACTTCCGAACCAGCGCGGAGCTGGGAGCCCGCCGCGGAGCGAGTGCGACGGGACGATGCTGCCGAGCATCGTGCCGAACGCTCGGCCCGTCGGGTTTCGGGTCGTGATCGGCACGAAAAACAGGGCCAGAGCCCGTGACAGCATCACTCCGGGAGCTGCAGCCCCAGTTGGTGTTCCGGTTTAGAGTCGTGCTGTTGTTTTTGTATAGATTTGTTACTTAATGCTTTAAATATATATGTGCAGTGAAGGTATAGTTTTTTTTATGATTTCACATACACGGTACAGTGAGCGGGCCTGAGTGAGCGATGGCGTTAGCAATAAGCACGGGGGCCACTTAAAACACTAGACATAGGAAAAGAAAGAAAGAGCAAGCGAGCGCAGGGGAGAGAGAGAGAGACACAGGGCAAAGAGAGTGCCTGGATCTAGTGGCACACTGCAAGATACTGGAGAAGGACACACCGTGTACCAGCAGGTGTTGGACACTAGTGCCCCGGATTGGATTACAAGGGATAAGGACACCTCAACGGTCATTGTTGTTCTCCAGGCTCCAGGCTCCGGTGAATTGAAAAGCGTACCTGGGCGGGCAACGGAAGGAAAGGGGCATAGAAAAGGATTCCGGAGAAACAATAGAGTGGCAACGCGTGGCAAACTGTGTGCTGCCACCCTCGGGATGTAATGGATCTTCCAAGTGCAAAAACCAACAAGCAAAGCCATGAAAGCAGGAAAATGTCCTGCGAACACGAGTAGGCGTCTGACGTCGACGACCGAGGCGAGTCCGTGGCCGTTAGTAAGTGAGTGCTAGAGGACGCGCAAATTTCCAGGGCAAAGTGTTGCGGATCGCCAAGCATCAACATGTTGTAGCCTTCAGTTGCAAGACCAATCGTCCAGTCGACACCGTGTCGACCAGTGTTTAGTGTGATGGAGGCGCCCGGTAGCTCGTTATATGGCGCTGGCTGCGTCCGTTGCGTCACGGGACTGTTCTGCGAAGATTTGGATCCCAGGGGCGGATAAGATGGCGAAGTGTTTAGCAAAACTGCTTCGGAATGTCTGTTACCTTGGGGAAGAATTTTCAGGATAAAACTGCTCTCCCAATGATACCGCCCTCAAACCGAAGGGCTGTAAGGTTTTTCGGAGGATCCATTCCAGTCGGGGCCCGTTTGCTGACTTACGGCTTGATGGGACTTGTGAATGTGGTACACGGTCAAAACATTCGGCGGTTGTGTTTTAATTAAAAGGGCTTCGGCGGGCTGCGGTCCCATTTTACCTTCGTCCGTTTTATGGTTTGAAAAGCCAGTTGGTCGAGCGATTTAATTAGGTGTAATAAAAGGTGAAAAGAGCGCTAGAGCGAGAACATAAAGCTGAGAGCTTGGTGTGTGGTGAGCGAAGGCGCGAATACCCGAAGAAATTCAGCACCAACAAGTGTGCTCTCGTGTGGATGCTCGTGGAATGAAAAGAGGAAAAAAAAGTTATGGGAAATTGAAGCCTCAAGGGCTCAAGAGAAATTTTGCACCCCTCGGACCGAATGAACGAACGGCGTGAACGTGAGCCCCCGTGAGGAGAAAATTAAAAGAAAGCAAACCGAACCGATGGGCAGCAGCCGTTCAAACGGATGCTCCGTTAAATAAGTGAGTGGCCGTCTAGGACGCCCGCGTTCATTCCAAGCCTCGACCACGATAGCGGAAGAAATGTAGAAATGTTTTAACCCATCCCCCGGTGTACTCTGTGGCCAACCAGATAGCGGAATGACAAAGAGAACGGCAGAGAACACAAGCGAGATAGTGAGCCTGTGTGTGTTCGTGCGTGTATGTGTGCGTGTATGTACGTGTGCCCTGTGTGAGTGAGGCAAGGAAAAAGGAGAAGAGCAGCGCGAAAAGCGAGCCAGTGTGTGCGCGTAAATGAGAAGCACGGCTCCAATTCGAGCGGATCGGTCCAGTGCTCGACTCGCACTGCTCGAATAGTGGATCGAAAGCCATGGTTCGGCTTCGGCATCGGCACGGTGCAAAGTACTCGTCGATCGCCAGTGCCCGACGCGTGACGGAAGCGGAAATAATCCGAAAGTAAAGGAGCCATGCCCGGCACGGCCTCGAGGAGTTCGAGTGATACTAGAGTTGGTGTTTAGCGCGGTGGGTCAAGGGCCAAAAGATACGGGAGCACGTGAGCTGCCTCCCTGGATACACGGGTGCGTGCGTGTGTGTGTCTCTGCGTGTGTTTGTGTGCGTGAGTGTGTGTCCCGGAGCGAGGTGAGCAGAGCAAGTGAGTGAGAAGCAAATCCCCGGTCCGCGCGTGGCGTAGAGTGAACGCGTGCTCAGCGCTGGCCCGACGAGCAGCGACGAGATTGAGCAGCGAAAACAAAGGTAAAAATGATGGTCGCACTACCGATAATCGGTTGGTGCCAATACTTGCATTGTAGAATTAATAGAAACATTATTTGTGAGAGCCTTTTCCATGGGTTTCATTGCCACTTTGCTACCCGGTATCGGAAAAATTACGACTGTTCTAAGCCGTGACTGTCATTTTTTTTTGGACAATTGTGAAACATGCCTTATGTTTGTGACAGTCCCCACTAGCGACACTTTCATCTTGTACAGTTTTTTCCGCACAATGCAACCTTTAAACAAACGTCCTTGTTTGTGATGGGCTGTCATTGTCATTGCGCCTTCAACGTCGTCGTTCCACTTTCGCTCCAGTTCTAGTTTTTTTTTCTCCCTTTTTTCGGTTGCCCTTGCAAAACGTGTCGTGATGGGGTGGTGTGATGGGAAGAACAAAAGACGTCCGTAAAAATCATGGCCACCCTCACACGCGCACGCACACGCAGCATCCAACAAGGCTCCAACACTGGTACACTGTGGCCACCACCACCACTAACGTGGGGACGAATCCTCTGACGGTGCGTAGGATATCTGAATGCGCACACATACGCAATGGCCTCCGTCCAGAACGTGGCTTTCTCGAGGGATGCTGTTCCCTTGTTCTGTTGCTTCTGTGATGCCACAGGATACGCGATACGAGCTTCCAGCAACTTGCGGCTGCCAGAGAGGGCGGAAGTGAAGCAGGATCCGTAATGGATATTTTATCTGCACCCCGCTCATCCCCCCCGCCCTGACCGTTCAATTGCGGTTTTTATTTTCCCTTCACTTTCTTTTTTATGAGGAGCCGTTGCGTCACTCGTATTTAAACGCACACAGACGGGGGCGCACGGCGCGTGGGTGATAATCGGTGTGCCATTGAGCTCACCCTGTCACGCACACAAACCCGCGCTTCCGTGCAGCCACCATTCAAGGATTCAACGGGGGTGTCGTTTCTGTGTTGAGGCGCTGATAAGAAGTGGACGCATGAACACGGCGGGGAGTGAACGCCAGGATGAAGTCACCACGACCGATACTGGAGATTCATGTTCTACCTCAACAAGGACTCCGGGCCACTCTGGTTGGCGTGGTGTGTGTGGTCAGCGAACGAAGGAGAAGGTCCCGACTTCTTCCCACGAGCGCCGTTCATCCGGCACAAGCCTTCGGGTTTCTGTGTTAGTGCCAGCGTGCGCCCGTTTGCTAGTCCTGTTTTCCCGCCGGCCGAACAATGGGACGGGGGTGAAAATTTGTCCTTCAAAAGATCGTACCCCTAAATCCGCACGCGAATCGGTCGCATTCATTTGGTGGCGGTTCGGTCGTCGTCTACTGGCACCATCTTCACATGCTTCCGAGCGGCACAGGAACGACGAACTTTCCTCCAGAGCATCCTTCGAACGATGGGACAGGATGAAAATGAGTGTCTCCCGGTGAGTGGCCCTCCGCGATTCCATAGAACGGTGCGCATCTCAGTAGACTGGGGCTGGGTGACTTTTATTATGCGGCCTGTGGAATGTTGTGAATTAATATCGAAAGATAACCGAATTCGAGTAGCGCCCACAGAAGAGTAGACGCAAGTAGTCGAGATAATTAGGTGGCATTGTTGGCAACAACGGAGTGTGTCCTGGTGAAACTTTTCCGGGGGAAAACTCCCTGACCCGATTCTAACGCGGGAGGGTTTTCCAGCCAGGCTGAAGGGGCAGCCGTTTCTGTCCGTGCGGTCTAGGTGAATTTTGTTTTCGAAAGTTTTTCCGTCTCCGGAGCACTGGAGTGTTGAAAGCACGTCACAAGGAGCCTCAGAGAGATTAGGCCGTTTGTGGCCGACAGGAGGGTGAAACTCTTGGAATGGCCCAAGTCAAATAAAACATTTTTCTTCGTACTCATAAGCTCGTTCTGTGTTCTGTACGGAATGAACTGAGACGCACGGCCAACAGGTTGGGAAAGTTTGACCGTACATAATAAAGATCATTAAAAGAGATTTGTATTTGGACGGATTCCGGACGCTAATTGTTAAGTTCTTTGGTCTAGCCACGAGTTAGCGCTCTCCGTCTTGATTCTAACCTTATGTTTTATAGGTTATCTTTTGTTTAGGTTATTTGAATCTGGAAAATTGTCTATCACGCTTCAATCGGGAGAAGAAATCGGATTTTAGAAACATTCGATCCGGCAAAAAGGCCTGTATCAATAGTGAACCGTGTCGTGACCGTAGAAATCAGTCAATTAGTGGCAACATGTGGGAATTTAGTTTACCTCTTCTCCGCCATGGATCCTACTCACACGTAGACATTACGGACAGTGGTCAATCGGTTGAATTACGGTTGCTGCGGTTGGCTCGTGGTTTAGTCTTGTGACGTACTTCTGGTCGATCGGATAGCGACAGACGAAAACAAAAAACTATCCTGACGTATGTAGAACTCTCTGTTGCTTGCAATTGTTCAGCCTAAACACGTCCAGTCATTGCCAGACGCGTGGTACGTGGTCCTCTGGGTGCGGCACGCTAGTGGAGCTGTTGCATAGATTATGCGGGCACCGTCGTAAAGTAACCACGGCTGAGTGCCGCTGCTTCCGGTTCGCTCACGTACGCAACCGTTTCGCGCCGCTGCTTGTTTGCCCATGATGAGTATGCAAATACCTCGGCAGATAATGGATGTGAATAGGTCGGTAAAATATTAGCACATCTTTCGAGAATCCCGATCCAGGTCGACGGCGTCTTGTTGCTGCAGCTTATGCACATTTTGACGAATCACCCCGGTAGATTGGATTGGAGTGTTAGAAAAGCAACACTATCCTTCGCTGTGGTCGCCTGAGAAGATGAAAGACCGGCAGGAAGTGTACCGGACAGTTTCCATTTCGTTCCCACGGAGAGTGAGTTTCAAATTAGTAGGATTGCTCGTCTAAGAAACAAATCAATAAATGTGCTTAAAATGTGCGTAATAAACATGTTTGTCGTATTCTGGCCTTTAAATAATATTATGAAACGGCAAAACGCAAAATCATAAACAGATGCCTCGGCCTCGGCGCTGGTGTTCTACTGTTTTGCTTTTGGCAAATCAATATACGCATCATGATTAGCATCTCGATTGGGACGCAATTCCCAGTTCAGCGAGCTGCAAGTGTAGCGACAATTTGCACATAAATTATCGACCACTAACTGCTTCGAAATTCGGATTTCCTAGCCACATGCGTACCGCACAGTGCCTGAAGCATATTTATGCAAACTCGATAAAAAGCCCCCAAGGCAGAACGGCACCATGTGGTGTTGTGGCGTAAATCGATCGAAAAAAAATGGAACCAAACTAATAGTTTCATCGATGCGCCGTGTCCTGCAATCTGCTGCGGCCCGCCGGCCTGTTGGCCAGTGGGCTAATGTTTTTGCGGTCGGCAGCTGCAATAATGGATGTTCTGGTTTTTTATGCTTTGCTTGGGGGTCATCAGCGTCGCTACAGTCCCGACTGGACGATGGAGTTGGCAGCGAAATGCATCGGTGCATAATTAATCAAACAGCCCAAGATCCCACCACAGGGGCTGGGCAGACCACCAATCCGGCCGATCTAGCCTGTCGGTGCAACAGCGGTCTTCGGTACGGTCCATGTGGTCTAGTAGTTCCGGTTTTGTGAATGAAAAAAATATAATTTAATCAATTATAAATGTGCAATGGATGGTAATAGATTGTCCAATCTCTCCGGCCGGGACTCCCGTCGGGTGCTGGATTAACGATTTGACGCGATTAACATTAGATGCCAAGGGACCCCAATGGCCGCGGTTGATGTAGTCCCAGAACCAGCTTTCAAACTGTTGCTCTCTACACGAAACTCCCTTCGCTGATTCCGAAGGTTATAGGGACTAGCACCGTATTGATTGAATTTATGATTTGGCTGTTTGCAGATTCGTTATTTAATCCTTTTTGAGCTGGATTTTACCAGGGCTAAAACTTGAGATTCGGACTGTTTAAAAAAAAATCGACTGTTTATTATATTGCAATGGAAAATTATATTTTATTCGAAATATGTGCTAACATTAGCTATACGTTTCTACTATCTCTCTGCTAAATCGTGAATTCCCTGTCGAAAGAATTCTTCGTCTTTTTAAGTAATAATTAGTTTATAATCATCCAATTTCGACTTCCTCGGAGGAATCGAAGTGCTGCTCAGCCAATACGTGTCCTATCGATGAAAATGAACGATATTCGGAAAGAGCCAAGTGTGGTGAATATAGCTGGGGGGATAGCAGCTCCTATCCAAGTGATTTGATAGTATCCTTAACCAGTTTTGCATTGGGGGTCATGGAGACGCCTCGTTTAGTGGCCATCCCGACGCCCCACCTGGCGCCTCCATTAGGAATACAAGAAACGTCATTTTGGTCGTTTTTCGATCAATGCATGATTCAAATTGATCATTTGTTGTCAGTGGTGATCTGAATTAACGTATTTATCAAGTTTTAGGAGCTTGTGATGCAGCACACCTTTCTGGTTCCATCATAAAGTCCTTTTATGAAGTCCTTCGACGCCCTTTCTTTGCTAAGTCAAAATCGCCATTTTGAAACTTTTAAACCACTCAAAGCGCTGCGATCTTCCAAAAACAAGTCCCGAAAACATTCGAATCGATTCTGAAACAGTTTTCTTCAGAAGGTAGCAGAAAAATAATAATCTTCGCAAAACGTCTTTTTTAGTCACAAAAGTTGACATGGTCTAACCCTTTCAAAGATAAGTTTACAAACAGATTTTATATTTTTTTTCGACCTGAAATCATTTACCTGATGTCAATACAAAGAACTGAGAATAGATTTTCAGCAGTCCGAAGCTCAAGTTTAGTCCGTAGGGAACTAAGGCCAGATAGCTTCTTCTCGCTACAACAATCAATCAAAGTACAAGCGATGGTACATGTTTGTCCTTGCCTCCTGACGATGATATTCGGATTTGAAATGGGTGCTGTAAAAAGAACAGCGTGGCGTGTAACTACAACGGCAAGTGAATAAGGTAAAAGTGTTGTCGTTGCAACCACCCGTGGGCTCGCATATGTTCCGTACTCATGTAGAACAGACGTTGTCCTTCGGCATTCGCAACATTCGCAGTAGAGTGTTCCAAAACGTGTTCTTTGTCGCCGAGCTTGGCGTTGAAGGTTCTATACGTTGGACTTACCGCTCTTTGGTATTTACTTCTTTATTTTAATATAACAGAAAAAGGCACAGGAATATAACTCTTGCCTGTGACAATACACTGTTTAAGTCTAGGTTTGGTTTAATCATTTAAAGTGTATAAGTTAATAAGGCAGTGACGTATGAATTGATGTTTTGTTACAGTATTGAAACTATCCCTAACGAACCCTGGCAAAGTAGTTAGGCGAAATTTCTCGGGAGCTTAGAAAAATGCATTAACTTGATTATTGGCAGTAAGATAAAGCAGAAAGTTGATGTCATTTGGTCTCAGCGGGCCAGTCGCTTGGAACAGCAGCATACACGCATTGCGAGGGAATGAAATTCTCGGCCCGGGGTTGCCATGTTTCCGTATTTCCATTATGCTTGTTTTATGGCACTCCAGACGCCGAAGAGTACTCTCGGTGCTGCCATGGGGGACGGTTATTTTTCGTGCTACGGTGTGTACTTCTTCTACGTTCGTTTGCTTCGAGTCAGCCGGAATCGGAGCCCTTGTTGCCCGTTGTCACTAGCAGAACATTGGTCGTACAAGGCGCGATGTAGCAACCACGTCCCAAGTTTGAAGTACAGCGATGTTACTCGAGCGTTAATATGAGCTTAATCAAGTTTCCGAACTTACATTAAATATTAATGTATCGTAAGGTTGACACGACACGTAAGGTTACAAAATGAAGCAAAAACTGGTCACGTATTCGTTACGCAGTTGTGGCTGTTGTTTGTGGCTACTTCCTCCAATGTTGCGAAAATATTTATATTTTAAAGAAAGTCAGACAACTAGTTGGAAAAAGTATGGCACAAACAGTGGATCAATACATCTTGTCGAGGTCCATGCACGTGATACAAAATGTTCATTAACAAGGCGAAGATTACATCACGCTGCAAGCATTGATCGGCGACGTAAACACCAACCTTCGACACACTCTTCAGACGACCCCGAGAGAACTCCTTCGGACACCGAGAAAGCCAGGCCTCCGCATCAGACCCAGTCATCATTATTGAGTGCAACATCGATGATGCTGGCGGGTCGATTCGGCCGTTCTGATGGTAACCGTTTCCGTCGCTAGGCCTACGGTCGGAAGGGTTGGCCAACTCGACACAGTCAACCTGTTTTCCTGAAAGGTTGACGAATCAACGGTGTTCGTGTTGCTGCCATAGTTGATAAGAGACCGTGGCAGTTGTAATATTTAAATTTTCTCCAACCTTGCTGACTCGGCAAAGGACCGGCTTGCAAGGAGCGGCCGACGAAGAAGGCAAACTGTTCATCATCCTTGCGGTAGCAGAAAGGTTTGCCTGATGCTTCTTGCTGTGCCAGGGACGAAGTCACAATTGAATAATGCCGGGTACCGTAGCGGGCACCGTGCACTACTGGAAATTCAAAATTGTACGCAAACTTTTGCTCGTTTATCTTGGTAAGCATAATGGGTAACTTTCAGCATAGGCCGATCCCACCCCTTCTTAATGTTCGGTTCAACTTTCGCTCCCGATGCTCTCGGAGGGCTGCGCTGGAGTTTGGAGGGTCGCTTGACGAATGGTAAACTTTTGAGACCTAACGTAAGTGAGCTATTCACCATCCGTCTGCGCGTAACGTTCTGCTCGTCACCATCGCCACAATCATCATTACCGCACTTGACGGGTTGTACTGGTTGTGCTGGCAGTCGCCGGCGGACTATTATCGGGCCAGTTACAGCTAATGGTGGGCGTACTACGACGAACTACTATTTGCCACCAGCACACACAGCACTGTCGAATGGTGGCCTTCCGTCGATGGATGCAATGTGCGAACCTCCGTGATGGTGATGAATTTCTGGCAAGATCTACAGCATCAATTTTGGATGAACGAACGAAGGCTCAAAAGGCACACATTGACCGAGTTCGTGAAAGGCCTGCACCTCAGCGATACGGGGACCTTGAAGTGCGAAACGAATAATTGATTGTTATTTGATGTAATGCACCGCTCGTGAATAATGCACGTGCAATAACCGGGGCCAGGCTCTTGGTTTGGCAGCGTCGTGTGGGAATGCAATAAAACGATTTGCATGCCTCGTCCACCAATGTTCTTGGAAGGCCCTTTTGTTCCTATCACTCAGCGAAATTTGTAAAAAACCAGAATGAGTCTAGAGATGTTGAAATTAGCAAAGAAATTGTAGAAAGATTGTAGAAATTGTATTTATTCAAAAATTAAAACCGTTATGTTTATTGCTTTTATCACTGTGGAAATTTTGGCGGTCTGGTCTAATAATTCTTGAAATAAACTCAATTCAACATGATGATCTACTTTTTATTGCATTATGGTTCACTGTTTGACAAAACCCTTGTTTTAAGGTTCAACAAACAATTTGCTTACTGCAGGTACCAGACATGCTATTTGGTTCAAATATTATTAAATCGACTGGGCTTCAATATAACAATTTCTGCTCAGTGATGGCATTACAAAAAATATAAATATAAAATTGTTCAAATTCGTAACCATAGACATTTTCTTTAAAAGCGAAATGAAAAGAAGTTCTAGTTTAAGAGCTACATATTTTTATTTTATTTTCTTTTTCAAAGTTCGCTTAGGGAATAGATATCTTGTTGTATCGAAGACGATGAAAGAAAAATGTATTTTAAGGCTATCCGTGGTTAATCACTTTTTAAAAATCCTATCATGAAAACTGTCGATAGGTATTGAGCTATTAAGTTCCCCGAAAATGTACTCCAATTATGGTTGGCATTACACTAATTGAATCATTTTTATCCAGGAACAGGCTCTGTTGGGCCGCCGTGCAGTTGGTACCATCGGCCGCCCTTCATTCAAATTTTCATCACTCGCTTCGCCGGGCGTCAGTTGTTTGTCGGTCTAACTTTTTTACTTAATGTCTTCACGTTTTTAGTGCTGATTCTGCTTTTTTGGGTTGCATTATGCTGCTTGTCGGTTCGCTCAAAAAAGTGATGCTCTCAAGTAAAGTCCACTTGCGGCAAGCGCAAAGAAAGGACGACAAAGTTTGCCCCCGGGGGCATTCGGTTTCGCGGTGCATTTCTCACATTCCGAGTCCGTGGTTTTGAGGTAAATTATGTTGGGCGCACTCGGCAAGTTTTGCTTCGAGCAAATGCATCGAACATTTTTTCCGAGGCTCGAGGTGGTTGAAGATTTATTTAGTTTTCATCGGTTCCTGGTTTTGGGTCTAGGAAAAAGGATTAAAAAATCGATTAAAACATGTTTTCAGTTTAACGCTTCCTTTGGGTTCGGGTTTTTCTTGGTTTTTGCCTGGGGCAAAAATTTTGTTCTTCGTTCGAAGTACACGGTGCAAGTACGAAAAAGTTTTGAAAACGCACAACTTTCGCACTTTCAGATGGGGCAAAAAAATACTTTAATTGAATGATAACTTCTCACTTAGCGCAAACGAGATGCACTTTCCGCTTACGAAAGTGGCCGAATGGCACCGGAAAGAAAAAGGAGCCCCAAGTGAAATGGGATTGGTGTGGTTGGGTTAGCAATTGGTCAGAAATCGATTAAACGAGGGGTTTTTATAAGAAAATTTTTCAAACAATAATGAATCCCCATAGCTTATCGTTGTGGGTTATGTGTCAAAATAAATTACACAACTCATAACTATGAATAGAAACGAATATTAGTTACGAACCTAGAATGTTGACTAAAGGTAAAATGTGGTGAAATTTAGAATCTTGAGAATTTGTGGGTTTTAATAATTATAAGTAAGTATGACCATAATTCATAGTAATGTAATTTATAACACACATAGAAATTACTGATTTAAAACTAAAGTAACCGAAGATCAAAGTTATGATTATGATTTTATGCCGCTTGAACATTTTAATTGTTTAATTGAACGTTAGCACATGACAACTAAAATAGGGAACTATAAATGAAGGGTTTGCGGTTGGTCACTCAGGTTTGGCAAAGAAAAAGGACAGCAAATTTGACCGAAATTATATAACTTTTTATTGTAAGCTTGATAGGCGAAAAACAAGTGAGGGAACTTTCGCCGCCCAACCACTGCGACCGCGAGAAGTTCAAGATGAGAATCCGGTGAATTTGCCCATAAACTTCTTTTCAGCGGTAGTGACTCTTTGGTATGCAGTCATTCCGGCGGATGTGTTCCCTTTGATTGGACATAAATAAAACCCGAATGTAGGGCAAATCGGAAGATTTGGACGAATCCCTTCCCTGCGGACGGTTCAAACTTCCAGTTCCGTTCGTGCCATTTCACACAGGCGATTTACAGCGAGTGATCCCGACGATTGTTTCTGACGAGAGCTTTCATTGCTTGCCGGGGCACCGTTCTGCACCGTTATCTATTTTTAGCTGCAGATCGATGAGAGCAGTTGGCACTGGATTCGGTTCCTTCTTCGGTGGAGAGCTTTCATGCCCGTTCGTTCGACAGTTGTATCGGTGCTTAATGTCCTCCGACGGGGATCAGCGAATTTTCATCGAATTAGTGTGCTCGGGATTGGCCAAGATGGAGCCTAGCCTCTGGCGAATGGCCGTCCAAACCATGCCCTTTTTGACAAATTTGGTCGTAACTTCCAACCCTCCCTTCTGTAGACATCGAAGCAGTGGTTCGATGTTCGGTGGCAAAATGGTGCCATTTGCGAGCAATGACCACTCACAAATTTGTGCCACAGACTTTGGACTGTTGGCACTATCAGACAACAAAGAGATCGCGGCCATGCAGCGTTCGAAATGCCGTTGGTGTGGCAGCCGAAGGATACGTGGGTCGGTGAAGTTAAATGTTATAAATTTTCCAGCAACTCTTACACTGCCCCGCGGGTCGATGGAGTCGGGCTTTTTTTACGACCCATTCCTGACACCGTGCCCCAGCGTTGGCAGTGGTTTTTGAGAACATTCCCTTTAGACTGGTTGGTTGGCTCAAAAATGAACGAACGGAAGCATCGACAAGATGCGAAGTCTGGCGTCATGCCCTAGATTCAACAGCCGTTGCAGCGTAAACCGTAAGCTCCCAACCGACAGACAGATGTAGCGTCCCACTTTGCCTTTGTGCAGCTGAAGTCGTCTATTTGTTCGGGTTTACTGCCGTCGTGCGGATCATTGCATGGACAGCGTTCAGATTTTCATCCCCGCCAGAACTTCTCAAGGAAATTTTGGAAATTTATTCAAAATATATGCAAGTATTCAAATCCAGCGGTGACGTGAAGCTCGAAAATGTTCAAGAGAATGATTCTAAAATCCATTCTGGGAACTGACCATATTTCTTTTTCTTCCTCTGCTCCGTTTCAGATTATGAGCCACTCTAACAATGCTCGGCTCGGGTGTTGCTGAAGGTCGTAAATCAACGAGCCGGTGGCGCACACATACTCGGACACTTTCGACGCCTGCCGGAAGCTTAACCATTTACGGCAGCGGCCATCGCAAGATGATGGCTGTTCGATAGCTCGCGTCCCCGGGGCCAGGGTGGTGAAGTCGTGAAGAAGAGGAAAACCTTTCCCAGCGAAAGCACCTCGTCATTGGGCGCACTTTCCGCGGACAGAGGAAAATGAAAACTGTCATCGCGAATGCCAACGCCACCATCGCCGGAAGTGCGAGAAGTACACGGTTGCACCGGAAGCGATTGTTTGCGTCGGCCGTCGTCGCTGTCACCGTGATTAATCGAACGAAGTTGAAAAGTTGAAATCGGTTAGATTCTCCATCATCATCATCGCCGTCGTCGTCGCCGTCGCCGTCGCCGCCGCCGCCGCCGCCGTTGTCCTTGTCGTCGTCGTTCTTAGGCTAAGCGTTCTCGTCACACCCCGTTCGTTTGCGCGATTGGCCCTCTGTTGGACACCTTAATTGCAACGCCTGGCAAACCAGCAGCATGTAGCCCAATAGCGTAAACATCGGTACACAGCAGGACATCACCGCCGGCGCGACGCCAATTCGGTATGGGCGACCACAGAACATCGTAGGCTAATCCCGGTGTCCAGCACGCCTGAAAGAGAGATCCGGTCCGGTCCATCGAATACTGAGACCGGAGCGCAGCGGACGAACGAACGCGAAGAAAACGTAATCTGTAGTGTATTTAGAGATCACTTCACGCCTCGCCAGGACGTTTCTTTCGCTAACTAGGCTTCAAAAGTCCCCGCGGCACCTTCGGAAAACCCGCCAAATCGAGCCGCCACTAATGATTTGCTTTTTGCGACGAAAATACAACTCCCACCATATAGAAAGAGCCCACAGCGTGCATCGCTTGCAACGCCCAATCCCAACGAACACACTAAAAACCAAGCGCCACAGCAGCCCACCGGGAAGCGGAAGTTAGTTAGTGTAAGGACGCACGCGTGTCCGCGCCGCACGCGAGGGATTCTAGAAACAAGACAGGCAGCCCATCTTTCCAGCACACACGCCCTGTCCGATGCAACTATCCTGGCGTGTCCCTGGCTCGACCTCCTAGGTTCGTTGGCCGGTTAGCAGCAGCATGAAGCAGCACTACATCAAACCCACACTCAATCGTATTTGTAACCGCGTTCGCATAGTGTTAATGTAATACAATTTGAAGTAATAATCAAACACAAATAGTAATAATACTAATAATAGGAGTAATGCTAATGATAACATTAATATTATAACCAGGAATACTAACAATACCGATAACGCGTACTAACATGGATATCGTACTTAAAATAAACAGTTAAGTCGAGCGTCTAGCGTAAAAGTAAACGGAAACGCGGCCATCGTCTCGGGTGGGTAGTGGAGTGAGCGAGACAGACATACGAGCCTACGGTTGGGAGTGCTCCAGCGCCCGGTTGCCACACTTCGTGATCTTCGACGGAACCCCGGAAGTGGACGGACCAAAACGGCTAAACGTTTGCGATTACCGCCTACCAGCGGTGTCCTTCGGGCTGCATACATTTAGGCGATTATTGCACCACGGTTAGAGCCGCACAAAAACAGGGAAGGCAAATCTGTTGCAAACCGGAAGCACGTACTGTTGGGACAATTGTGTGCGCTGTCATCGAGAAACTGAAATGTCGAGCCAAAGCCGTGGCCGACGATCGTGAGCATCTGAGATAGCGACCGGTCGTCACTAAGGACCTGTGACGGCACAGGAAACCCGAAAACGAACGGAAAAGAACGGAACATGTTGACCCAATTCTTTCCCAACTCTGTCGACAGCCTCTTGATTGCATCAAGAATTCGGTGCTGATAGCGGGTCGAACCGGTACACTACCCCGAATGCAACGGCTACGCATCGGATCGGAAATCAGGAACCATTGTGTCCGGAAACACTCCCAAGCGACGGCTGGTAGGACACACAGTGGGCATTGTGAGGCTTTTGACTTGTCCGGCTGCGGCAAAGTAAGCCCACCAGACTACCAGACCACCAGCGACAGCAGCAGCAGCAACAGCACTAGTACAGTACGGTAAACGGCCGGAAGGAATTAAGGACCAAACCCTGCCACTGTCAGGGTGAAACGAGAATTGAATCAACAAGACTTTGCCGACGCTCACGGCGACGCGCCGTCGGCAGTAGGAAACCAAAATCTGCAAATCTGCAGCACTTCCCACAGGGGTCTTGAGTGGGGGCGGAAACGAAACGAAGTAAAAATAAGGCGGGCGGCTTTTCGGGGACCAACGACAGGGGAAACGTAAACCAGAGGAAACGCCAGGAAGTGCGTTTAAAAAAACACAACTAGACGCACCAAAAAATACGGACAGAAATAGGCCCCCGACGTAAGGACCCCGACGAAAGACGAAGGACCCCCTCCCGGACGCAGTGGGAGTGAAAGCTGGCGCCCAGTGGCTTCTCGGAAGTGATCTAGCGACCCGAGCCACCCAATGAAGAAGATACTGATCATCGTGATCAAGATGATCAAAATGATATCGAAAATCATTATGCTGAATCGGTACCACAACTTTCAGTGCTACAAACAGTTACGGATATACAAGTGGATCATCGTGCTGATGCTGCTAGCCAATTCCTCCATTCGTAAGTATAGTTTGCTGTTCTGATAAGAACTTTTTTTTGTTAATTTTTCCCTTTTACAAAACAAGCACGGAAGTGCCATTGTTTATGCGCGTTGCGCTTAAGTGTTTAATATGTATTTAAAACATTTCCTTTTTATACCTTTGATTTGATTCATCAAGAAAATGTTTAAATTAAGCGGGAATTCCCTCATTTCTGTTATCTCGAATACTCTTAGAGCATTGCGGGCTCTACACAAGCACATATCTCGCACAGTGCTCTACTAGGTGATTTAAAAACTAATGAGATGTGCTCATGGAACTTTTATTGTTGAGTTATTCGTTGACTGAGAAGTTGGGTTGAGTGTCTAGGACCGCAGAATTCATTCAACAAATTGTGGGTTAGAATACATAGTTTTGGAACCTATCTATGTAAAGACCGAGTTTTAAGGCTACACGTTTTTTGCGCGCAGGGGCGCTGTATTTCAAACTATGTAGCAAACATTTGTGTCATTATCAGTTGCTTTCATAGAGGATATGCTGCCGTTGGCGCACGAACGCTTCAGTTGCGGACAGAAAGTGAAATTGGCTAGTGATCTTTTATTCGACTGCTTAAAATGTGGTCTACGATTCTTTTAGTTGTACCGCTGTTGGGGATAGGTTATGCTGCGGAGATTCGCCTCAAGCGCCAAGGCTTTGCTCCGGCTGCAGAGTGTATCATTTCGGAAGCCGATATAGACGAGATCGTACAGCTCACGAAAATGCTTGACGGACGTAGATCCAAAAAGCGCCCTTCTAACCGAGCACCGACTGCGGAGCTCACGGATGGTTGTACCCGTAAGTTGGCAGAGTTTAAAACGTCGATCCAGGACGTGCTGGCTCGGTACGGTACGATGAAGAAAGAGTGGATAAAGGCCAGCGAATATGAGCTACTGAAAGCCAAGCAGGAGTCGGAGATCAGTGATTTACTGCGGGAAGTGGACAATCTTGAACGCGAAGCGGAGCAGAGATATCGGGCGGAGCTCGAGAAGCTGCGCAACAGTCTGCAGCGGTTACATCGCCAATTGAACGAGAATTTGCGTCAACTCGAACAGGAAAGGCTTGCTGGCCGGCGGGCACAGGAGGCACTGTGCGTTACCAACATTCAGGGCGGTAGAGCCGAGAACGCGGTGCGAATATTTCGTGCCCTTAACGGAAGCTACGACACGGTGCGTGTCACTAACGATACATACCGGGATGATAGAGACATGGTGGAACCGTTGGTCGAGTTCTTCAAGGCACTTCGTGATGACGCACAGACATTCGACACGATCGGTGGTTTGGAGGAATTGCACAAGCAACTTGAGCGCAACAACCAGCTAGATTTAGAGCGAAGCCGAACGATTTTCCATTCGTTAGTTGGGCTAGAGAACTATTACACCGCGGATGTGGATGTGGTTCGAGTGCAGAAGCTGCGTATCAAGTTAATGGACACTCTTCGTGCTCTTAGAAATCAGTGAAGTGGGAACTTCGTAGACTCGAAATAACTGAATTAGGATCAGGCTTTTATCAATTAACGATTGGTACAGATCTTATAATCGTAATAGTTCATTTTTCTCGCATAGCTCATATCTTCAAATGAAGCAAATAAACGTCTGAGCATTGTTTGAGTTTTGGCCCACTTGTCTACGTTTATCTGTTGTATATGCGTTTTTCGAATAATATAGCGGTCATGTAATGAAATTGGTATTGATTGGTTTCCAAATTCGATTTGTGTAACCCTTATTTAGAGAGGTACGATTAATTTGCAATTATCGTTGTGTGCCTTCATAAGGTTCCATAAAAGCGACAAAAAATACCAGTACGATCTCAATTTCATGTGCTTTTCGGTACTTTTTAACACGAGTTAGATATTCTTTGAGTTAAAGAACTAATAAGAACTTATTAAACGGTCAGCAGGTTTATTAAAAAAAGAAAATTAATTTCAGTATGAAAAGTGCCATCTATCGGGAAAAAAGTAAACTAAGTGCTATGAAAACACAGAACACACAAAAACACAACGATTACCTAAATTAACAATTACAGCCATGGCCGGTTTTCGATGGAAAACTAGTAAACCCTCTAGTAAATTGGACCAATGGCCTTCAAACTGCCCTCCGAATGTATTCAAAATGCTTTCAAATTCAAGAGTCGCTTCACACATCATATTGTTAGCCCCGGTGCTATTTTTAGCCCACGTGCTATTTTAAGCGCTGGCCTGGGTTCGAATCCCGGGACCGGCAGAAAACTTTTTTTTTAAATACAAATTTGTTTACTTCAACTAAAATGCAGGAATATGCCTTTTTGTCTCCGACTCTTTGATTTTTCTTAAATTGCTATGCCAATAATTGTTTTTGGCAAAATGTAAAAAAAATGTATTTCACATCGCCATTCTCACTCTATCGTGGGTTTCATTTGATCAGTGGCAGACCCGGGAAACAAAGTGAGCTGGGTCTGCGGTCTGCTTAGCGTTTTAGTAAGTAACATTTTTAGTGAGTGAGTTTTAGTTTGTTAAAAAATTCATTAATTCCTTGTTCGTGCTATGTAGCACTGTTCCCTATCATCACTTTTTGTCGGCTCCATCCGTATGGGCTCGTTGGTCTAGGGGTATGATTTTCGCTTAGGGTGCGAGAGGTCCCGGGTTCAAATCCCGGACGAGCCCGCGCTTGTAATGAGCAAAACTTTTTTTGACCGGCGTCACTTTTACGATATTCGTAATTATTACCATTATTACAACTATTATGGCAATAAATACGGCCCGGTCCGTTCCTCTAAGATTAAAAAAAAAAAAAAAAACTATTATGGCAATTACTTCCAGATTTGTAACAAAATTGTCTACACTTTGACATTGATTCAAGTTCTCTGTAAATGTCTTGACTGCTGGTCAGCTAACCTGAAGCAATTTTCGCTTTCCCGCCGTACATTGGCCGATTGAGAGGGCTCTACGGAGTCGTAGCTGAACTCCCGAAAACGGGCGACCACATTAAACGAATTCGTCATTTATTCATGCACGTTGTATCAGTGTAATAATGCTCATGTGGTAGTCATCCGGTCGCGCTAGCTACACAAGTCCGGCTGGCCTCAGGATAAGCAAAAGCAACTCCGTTCCCTCCATGCCGGGCTTTTAAGACTTTCACTGAATATGAGTGGCTTAAATAATTAATGCCCTGTCGGGATTGTTTGCATACATGTTGCCCGTTCGTGAAGTGCTTGTTGGTAACGATGGTGCGAGCCATGTTCGTTCCCAAATTTTGCCAACCATGTGGTCGTGCAGCCTGAGAGGAGTGCATACAAATCCTTTGGACACATCCTGAAACCCTCACTTCAACAAGAGGGAAGCATCGCAGAAACATAGCACCCCAATCTATTAACTCAGATGACATGGAGTAGCTACACCTTAGTGGTGGGGTGCCGGATAGTCTCGAGACGATGTGCTCCAATCTGCTAAAAATACGCCGCTGCACGACGGAGCGCGATCATCCAGATTGTGTGGAACATGGCCAAGGCCCGGCGACGTAACTAAAGTTCAAATGGGCACCGAACGTGTTGTTGCTCATGTTGTGATTGCGTGTCACGTTCGGAACGCTGTCCACATGCGCCAACATATGTGCCGTTTATGGCAGACGAAACGGGGTCCACTGCTCGGACATGCTGCAGGCTGGAGTCCGATTTCAGAAGCCTAAGAACGGAAGCTCGGAATTGGAGCAACAAGCCAACGCGCGCTGATGGCCCCTTCCTGTTGCACTTACGGCGCTGTTCAGAACGCTGATGCCGGAGGTTACGAGTGGTTCTCCTTTGAAGGGTCATCGATGGCGATGGGATAGGATGTGATACGAACGAACGAACGAACGAAAAAAACAACCCAAACGAGAACACTTCATAAAGGTCTTCTCGGTCGGGTCGGTGGGACAGATTTATGAGGATCTGGTCGATAGCTCTCCATCCGCTGTGCTAGCCACTGTCTCCCCGTTTCTCTCAGTATCGTTCGAATTGAGGACGCCAATTGACAGGAAACTCAAGAGTCAATGAGTTATTTTAAATGGTTACGGAATGCTTGGCTTGGCACGTAGAGACCGTCGGTGACTTGAAGCCGTGACTGTGAGTCGATTCAAGGAACGCATCGCCTTTTTGTTTCCGTCTTCCAGTTCCAGCTGCAGTAAGGGCTAGTGCGGATCATCTCTCTAAGCATACCCGCTGCTGCTGCTGACGAGACACACTTGAGGAATGAAGGGCCATCTTAGAGGAAATGATATGCTTCGGTTGAAGCGATACTTCTGCGGCCCTTGCCAGCCATGTCATCTGGCACGGAAGCTGTAGTGGATGAGTCTTTTTTTTAATAAATTTTGATATGACGCATAGCTGCTTGGCAGAGCTTTTGGTTCAATGGGCCAAGTGAAGCTGTTATGGACACACTGCTCACCTATGCTCCTGTAAACTGTAGGTTGTTTACCATTCGCATTCAACAACCGAGTTTAGAGTGGATCGCTCAGACAGAGAAAGGCTTTTTCGGTGTACTTGTTTGGCAATGTGCCAAGTCCGAGAGTATTTTAGGTGTGGTTTATTGGTCCATGCTGGGTGTGATTCTTGCCGAAAGCAGCAAAGTCAGTTCACTTTGTCTGCAAAAATAGCTACTTACGAATTCATCATTGTGTGGCAATATATGGTTACGTTGCCTTCATCTTCCCCCATTGGTGCTCCAATTAGGCTTCTGCCTATGGTGGAGTTGACCGGCATCTCCACATCCGTAGACTGCAAAGGTAAAATTGTGCAACATTGTGCCCGTACGGGCTAGTTCTCTTCCGCTGGGATAGAGACTGGAAAAACTGGTAGAAAATCCGAGTTTCACTATCCCGCTTGTGTTGCGGACAATGTGACCGAACTATCAGGCTGTTTGCCAGCAGCGATTTGGTGTCGTTTAACAGGCGCTTTCATGCTTCGAAGGCGCATTCTTTGAGCCGTCAAGTGTACCTGCCACGACAACAGTTTAGTGTACCGGCAACGCAACGGTCCTAGGCTACGTCTTCATGCGGGCACACCTAGACGCATGAAAGCTGTTTGCCAGCAACTTGCCAGTTCAGGGGTAATTTCGTTGAGTTGGGCATCGACGGGGGACTTTTAATATTTAAGCATTAGCCTCCGTCGTCTACAGTCCGGTAGGGTTCCTGTTTCTTGCCAGTCCCCTAGAGGAATTCTGTGAACCGAAATTGAAAGCAATTATCTGCCGGATGAGAATCGCGCAACTTCTGACAAGGATACGACCCTGATGAGACGTTTGGTGGAGGTCCCAAAATGACCACCAATACGCTGGTGTACTTGTATAACAATGATGTTTCGCAAGATTGTCTAAAAAAATATGCTTATGAGAAACACGCTTTCTCTATGCCAGGATCGATTTCGAGGAAGCTAAGGAGCATCTTAATTAGTCGAAATGATCGTCAAAGGTCCGGAGCCGCTTAATTTGCTGCTGGAACAACCCCTTTTGCCTAAGGAGGATGACTATCCGTCCGTTGTAGTGCTGTGAACAGCGAAGTTGTTGAAAAGTAGGCCATAAAGCTAGAAGAGCTTGCGATGGCCAGCGGCATGAAGGCCTCTGTGTCTCTATTTTTCATGCCCCGAGGGAGACATTTATGTAGATGTAGACTAGAAAAAGCTAGCTTTAGCCGAAAACGGCACAACAGGCTCACACCTTAATGTGGAGAACTTTCTAATAAACAGGTTTAATTTCATCAAATGTTACATCGTTTAAAGAAAACGTAGACGCTTTTAGAGTTGTAATAATTTCAACTTTTCCAAAGTATGATTGACGAACGAAAAAATCCATCTTCAGTTGCTATATATACTTTTTTATCGCATCATTATCGTCTTATAAAATGGTTAGCCCATTCTAACTAGTGCTTACGGAGACTGTATAACAGTTTTCGTTATACAGTAAATCATACAAGTCTCATAAACAAGTTTTTTACGCTTAAGCACCTTTTGAGTCTGGTACTATTAATCTGGTCTGTTCAAAGTGGATTTTGATACTGATTGTTTTATGAATGCATCGAAAAACTTACCTTTCTTTGTAATGAATTTCCAATTGCCAAAGAATGTTGAATAGTAATAAACGATTAATGGCATGTGAGAGGTCTTTAACTTTTTATAGTTGAACATTTAGAATTTGAATAGTTAAATTTCAATATAGTTGAAAGAGCTGCTAATAAGGAAGCTTTTTTTTCAGTTAAACTGTATTTTTATAGATTAAGAATAATAGATTGGTTTATATTCTGTTTGAATCATACTAAAATACAGCATCATACCCATTAACAAAAACTTAACCACACAGAACCTAGATTGTGAGTTAACAATAGGACAGAATTTTTATTTTAAGACAATTAATGCTTTTCGATATTGATAAAATAAGATATTCTGAAACTCCATTATTGACTCCCAAAAATGTATGCTTTAGTGATATAACTAACTGGTAAGCTAACATTTGCATGAACTTTCTCGTTGAATGAGAAACATAGCGCATTTTCGTGTCTGTCGATTAATTTATCTCAATAGTACTGAAATGGTGCAGATAACATGTCTATTGATTGAAGAATGCGAAGATTGTAGTAGATGGATGGATCAGAGCTCAGCTTGTGACAAAGCCACTTCTGACGCGTTAGGATGTAGGCTATCTGCAAAAAGTTTAACACGCCATTTCAGATTAAAAAAAACCCAAAATACAGAACAGTTTTCCAAGGAAGTGGCCTCTCTAACACGATTAGCTGTCTCGTGCCCCGTAGAACATGAAGTGCGTCGCCAAGTTTCGCACCGGCCGAGGGCCTAACCCTTGAGCAGCACACAATTGACCGAGAAGCAAGCTCGGCTCTTGGCGGAGCACGGTGCTGACTGAGCACCATTGAAGTCGCGTAGCCAGGCCAGCCACTTGGCCCAGAGTGGCGGTAAGTGTGGTACTCATTAAAATAATTAAAACATAAACAAACATTGTGTTTCTGCGCCAGAGTGGACCTCCAGATGGTTGGCCAACTCTTTTTTTCGGCCCGGGCAATTAATAGTGAACCGGAAACCGGCGGACAAAGGCCGCGCAAGGAGCGAGCCCTGAAAAGGGACCACAGATTTACGGTTGATGAGAGTGTTAGTACAAGGGGAGAGGCGCAAAACCTCGGCTCTTGGGGCTCTTGGA
This sequence comes from Anopheles bellator, assembly GCF_943735745.2. NCBI lineage: Eukaryota > Metazoa > Arthropoda > Insecta > Diptera > Culicidae > Anopheles > Anopheles bellator. The sequence continues at coordinate 52,410,839 of NC_071286.1, forward strand.
AAGCACGGCCATTGGCTGGCTGGCTCCCTGCCGTTTGGTATGGCCTCGGGGTAAAGGTGCATCAGAGTTGTTGCATCCCTGGCTGGTGTTTAAAAATTAAAGCTCAGTTTAGGGTAATGAAGTCGAGCTTCGTTGCCAAGTCGTCCAAGTCGGGTTTGCCGGTTCCGGCTGCTTGAACATTTTCTATATATTTCTTGTGGAACCATTTGTCAATCGTTTAGTTGAGACGTCACTAAGCGGTGGTTTCTCTTATCACTCTAATAATTAGTAAACGATTTGCTAGCAATTGTGTTAGGCTGTTGGCAACAACACCCAAAGCGAAACCTCTGCTCTGTTTTCCTCACAAAAAAGCAGTTTCTCCAACGCCGTAAAGAGTGTGCAGTTTGAAGGCAAAAAATGGACCGAGAGTCCTTGAAAAACAAACGCATCTGTCGTAACTTGCACTTTTGTAGTGGAAAGCATTTTTTGCTCCATTCGATTCGCCTAGAGAACCGAGGCGCCAGGAGCCGGAGTCTAGATCCGGGGACTCAGCACGTATCCTGACGCTGGAAATGCAGAAATCGCGTGCGCTGAGACCTGTGTTAACTAATGAAAGCTTTAACGGTTTCTGGCAAAAGTGGGACAGTTGGACAAACGGATACGGACCCGCGCTGCCGGCTGGAGCCTTACGATGCACAGGGCGATAGCGAAAACGTAACAACAAAGAAGCAAATGGAAAAAAGAAAACGGTACGAACCATAAAACTGTGCAGTGGGGTTTTCTCTGTGATACCACAGTGATATGATTGTTTCTCTAGCTCGCTTTTTTTGATATCCTGGGGACCTTCTGTTCGTCCACTTTCCAGAGGATACGGGAGCGTTCCATGGGGATCTCGTTCCAAATGAGCTCGACAATGCACAGGACGGTTGCGTCAGTATGGTGAAGTGCGAGAGATGATGGGTGGGTGAAGCAAGGGACGCGAAGGATAGGCCGACACCGGAACCCCGGTGCTCTGCAGCGCGCGTGTGCTAGTGGAAGTAAAATCAAGGATTTTGCCTTTCGGTCGCTACCGAAAGAGCCTGCTGGCGACGAAGTTCACATTTTTAACCAACCTTCATCTGAGGGCCGCCAGCACTGTCGCCAGGCGCTTTATCAAGCGAAACATCCATTTAAACGCTATTGTGAGAATGGTTGAGATGTGCAGGGAACTACAGTTTCGTTGATGGTACTGAGCAGGTTTGCCCAAAGCCCACGCTGCGTTATGTGCCACGTTTTCAGTTTATGATGGATCTGTTTAGTTCTGTAAGGGAAAGTCGCTCAAATCAAATCGAACAAACGGGCGTGATGCTAATCTAAACACACTCCGCATATCCGCACACTTAAAGAGGATCCCGTAATCGTTTATCCTGTTCGCCCATCAAAAGAACCAAACAGTAACACTTAAGCCAAACAAGCGTATTAAACTGCACTAGTTAACTGGGCCATAAGGAACGGTTTCAGGAGGTGCCCCGGGGGATTATAAACGGTAGCTCCCGAAGGACAGCCCTCTGAAGTCCGAGTTCCCATACTGGCCAGTCGGGTGGGAATTAATTGAATTATATGCTCTATTTATCCATCAGATGCGTAGCGTAATTGATACACACCACTGCTGGCCTGTTTGTTGCAATTTGTCGTAACGGAACTGGAACGCGTCGGGAAAATGGTCCTTCGTTTAAAAAGGTACCAGCACATGTGTGACTTGAGCTTGAGCGTGCTATTCGTGCTGAGATGGTGTAAAACTGTTAATCGATTTATTAGATGTGACTCCGAAAGCGATTTTGGATGTTTTTTGATTATAGACGAGTGAACAAAGTATAGTTATGCTACAGGGATATTATCAATTAAATTAACCAGTTAATGTTGTGGTTTTCTTGAGACTTCTCCAACATTCAAATCGTAGTAATGGTTCCAAGTGAAATGTTCTACAATCACGTTTACGTTTCCTCCAAATGAGGTATAATATTTTCTTGTATCATCCCAATGGAGAAGCTTGACTTTATTTATTAATCGGGCTGAAGCTTGACGTTACCCATTAAAAATTCATTGTTAAGCTACAACGTTAATCATTAATGTTAATTTTCATTTACTTTTACTTTATGTTAATAAATTGAGGGAGCGATATATCAACAGATTAGTCGTATCAGATCCTCAGTATTGTAAATTTTCTAAAAGAGAGTGTTTGCGCAAGATATAAACGATTGCTTTTGTTATGAATAAATTAGTGACTCAGGGTCAATTTGCGTAAAAAACATAAATTGTGTATTTTACACTTATTCGTTACTCACAAATAATGCTACTATCTAACGCTATAAAAAAAAAGGCATTTTTCCAAGGACTTCAACTAAAAATCTTTTACTTAATCAATTTTACGCTTTACGTTGAACATTTCAGTTCATGTTTCGGCATCTTTTTCAGGAACTGTGCTTGACGCAACCTCACCGGTTTGAGGGATGCTTGTAATCGAGAACGGTTGTTTATGGATGTGGAAAATTGGTTCGATGCTCTCGTGGCACTTTATTTGTCTAAATCAAACGAATGTGCCGAGGTTTCGCTTACTTACTTCCGCATTAGTTTCTTGGTTGAGAAATTCAAGATTTTCGTCCGCTCCCAGGACGATTCCGTGCGCCATCTGAGCCGTGAAACTTCTATACGGTTGTGTACGCTAATGAAATGAAAAATGAAGAAAGCGGTCAGAGCAGCAGCAACCCTTCCGAATGTATGAAACACTCGCGGCGCAGGAAACATATCTCTCGTAATGGATCATCCAAGCGTAAGAACGGCAGGCTCCAGCTAAACGGGACCTCCAGCGGGGCAAGTTTCGTGTCGCCACGCTCACCCAACCGGCTCGGGTTACCATTTCTGTGGTTTCGCTTAAGAGAATGGCGTTCATCGATCGGAAGTTGCCCAACATCCGGAGCTTGCCCGAGAAACACCCCTTTTTGTTGCTGTACGTGCGTGTATGTGTGTGTTGGATCTGCAACTTCTGTATTGAAATTAATGGTGTTCATCAATCATTGACAGCAAAATCTACGAGCCACCTCTGGCACCTCGCACAGATAGCAGGGAACGTTCTTGGGTAGGTCATCGTGACGCTGGAGTTTTGTGAGATTTCATGTAGGGAAAATGCACGAACACAAAGTTCCTGCTCCGGTCTGTACATGGCCTGGGTTCACCAGTTTGCATAAGTCGGTCGAATTTAGGTGGCACTTGCTGAAAGAGTTGCTCGAAAGCAGCAGTCGTCCTCAGCGACAGGACCGTACCTCATTTTTCTTGTTTATGATTTAATTTTGCTCGTTCGTTTCGTTGTGGCCTTACGTGACACCCAACGAATCGCCATCGATGATACGAACAGGGAGCTACGAGTTTGTCTCGTCGCTGCTTAAGAAGACCTACTCGACACCCGTTGGCTGACGTTCACTGGGAAGCTGAAGCTTGTTTTTTAGCCAATAGAGCCTTGTTTCAGCTTCTATACCGTGCATTCAACAACCCATCAGATACTTCTGAGCCTAGCCTAGAGGTTGTTTTGGTTTGCTTTTGTTTAACGAAAAAATCCATTTCCTAGGTTACGGTTCAAGGGATAAAGCAGCAGCTTGGATTAATCAGCAGACATTAATTCCGGAACGACGCTTTTTCAGAAATGCTTTGCCCTGGCTTTCCTGTCCACGACGAAACGCGTTGCCAGTTGAGGTAACTGAATTGACGTACATTTGCTTTTTGACTTGGTTTCGTGGAGCGGATTATGGAATGAGTAACGTTTTGGGTCGAAATTTTTGGTCGTTACACGGTAGCAGCAAGTATCAGACGTTAAAATCCGACAATCTGGTTCCACTCCTGGAACGAGAACACGGAGCATACGATGTTGTGGGCAAATTAGTTTTAACGAAAATGTTACTTTTGAGTTCTTCCGAGCGACGGGAATTTTGGAATTGAGTCAAACGCGAGGGCACGTACCTCGCGTAAGATTCGCCATTTTGTGCATTGCAGTAAAAAATTAACAGTTCAATTGTTAAATGTAGAAGAAAACTCCTACAAAATCATCTTCGACCGTATTTTGCTTTCAATTGCACTGTGTATGAAATCTAGGAACTCAAAACAATGGCAAAGTAGAGATAAAATAAGGAATAATTGATGATAAGCACATTGGCGATAGTTAAAAAATCTTTGTATTTAACTTTTAGCTTATTCAATTTTATCAAAAAGTTTTATTAAGTTTAATTCTATCAAAAAGTTTTTGAGACTTCCTGGAAGCACTATTTAAAATTCTACCGATGGAAAAGGAATTTCATTGTTTTTAACTGCAACAATAAATTCCACCGTTTTATGCTGTTATGAAATATCACTTTTCAGATGAAAATAAAATCGTCAGATAAAATTGACCGATTTTGACAACTAACAAATCGGTAAACATTCAATAGAGCTTATCAATGAATCAATAGACTTGAGTGTATCTAAGAAGTTGTTAAAGTCTTCGACTCACCTCTTTAGGCGCAACTCGTGTGCATAAGTTGCAAAAGGCGGAGAGATGGTCGGTTGGTCTGTATTGCTCCAGAGACTGTAATCCTAGTTTATACAGGAATGGAGTGCAAGCCGATAGGACAGGAAGCTAGTCGCAGGAAGTAGAAGCAGGCAAGGTCCTCTCGAACAAGGGGTGCTCTTTACTTGGGGTCGGAGCGTTGAGCCGTGATTCCGGACCTGGCCGAGACGAGTTGTATTTAATAATGCAGGTGGCTCCGACGCCACAACTGACAGGAGCCGACCACCTTTTCCATTATCCCTGATGGGGCCATGTTTACGGTCGGTCGGTGTTGGTGCAACCGGGGAGGAAATAAAAAGTAAGACAAGGAAAGATATTCCGAAAAGTGATGAGTATTCCCTTAATACAGAAGCTGGTCTCAAGCTATATGTTGGGTTCGGGGACCTCCGCTACTAGACCACCATCCATGCTTCTTGTTCGTCCTTTTTGATCGAGGAAGCTTTTAGCTGGTGTGACGATGAATGCGGATGTTGTAAAACCAGCCCTGCTGGTCCTGGTCCAGGAAGTGCGCTTACAGAGCAAACGTTTGCGAAGGGCTTAGTAATGTAACTTTTTAAGTAAGGTTGTTGAGAGTCTCAAAAAACATTAGTCACCCTCAAACGCTGTCAAACATTTTGTGGGTTAGATTTTCTGTGTGAAGGTGAAGCGAAGAATAAGAAAGTAAGCTTATTCCATTCGATTGCACTAGGAGCGATCGAGAAACTATTAAACAAATCATCTAAAAAACATCCACAAATTTCGCCTTCGTAGCCGTACATCTGCCGATTGAACAAACATTGAATAAAAAGCACGAGATGCTTTGTACTTTACGCAATATTAGTAAATTTTGTAAATCAATGTCCGTCATGCATTAAGCAGAACATACATTTGGGTGAGGTATAGAAAAAAACAATCTCAGTCTCTATTAAAAAAAATAATGTTTAAATTAAATCATGATAAATATTATTAAATCACAAGGCAATTTTTAGTGAACTTATCATATTTTCATACTTGCACTATTGTTTTTATGGGGCTATTACTTGACTTTAAATTTATTCAATCGTACATTGCTCCAGAACAGCGGTAGAACAGATTCTTCTAGATAACCAAAACTCTGCCAAAAACCAAATATGATGGGTCCAATGCTCATGTGATAATTTCAACATAATCGAGGCACATAGAAAATTTAAACAACTACACTATTTAGTAGTGACTGTATCTTTTTATTGTCCAATATTATTTGTCAATCATATTTTGTTTAAATGTTTTGGCCACGATAAGTGACAAAATGAGAGCACCTCTTAGCTACCTATTTCCTCCTTATTAAATCACTCCCTTCTCACAGGAGGTATCTTTGGAGATGTAAAAAAGCCTCTAGTAGGGTAAAACCAGAGAAAAAATACTGAAACTATACAGCCTCATAGCTGTAGCGGCTGCTGTAGCTTTTTCGCTGATCGATTTAGCTCCAGGAAGCAGTGACACAAAATTAAGAACTTCCGCCCATGGCCCATGGCGGAACCCGGGGAACCAGGCGGCCCAAAGCTAGGTTCCTGGGTCCCGGACGCCGGGAAACGAGTCGCGGCATGTGATGGTAGCCGAAGGGCACCGTTGGAATCCGCCCGTCTAGGTAGGTCCTCGGTAGCTGGCGCGTAATCAGCACGGCGTAGAGACGTGTCGCGCCGGTATTGCTCCACCACTGCGGGTAACCAGCGCAAGCGAGTCCTGGAGTTCGGTGGGTTCGAATGGTCGGGCATAAAAACCGGGTTGAAAAGAAACTTCACGAATGGGCTTGGGCAATGCTGGGTGTGCTGTTACTGGGGCGAAGGCAAGCTTTTTCGCCATCTCTCCTTCTCTCAGCAGACTCGCCAGGATCTGGGGCATCACGATCATCGCTCAGTAAGGTCCCGAAACGCCAGCGAGAGAGAAAGAGAGAGAGAGAGCAAGCGAAGAAAAAGGAGAAAACACACACACATACACACATACGTTTAGAGTAAATAAAGTATGATAGAAAAATAACAGTGGGGTCTTTCGATTTTCCCAGCGCGGCACAGCCCGACCGCTCGTGCCACGTCCCCTTTGGGCTACCTGCGAAGCAGGATCCTGCAGGATTATGCTTAACATTTTCGTACCTCATTTAGTCCAATCTCGACGAAGCAAAAAAAAAACGTAATAAAAATGAGGAGCGCTGGGAAAAATTGTAGTGAATAAACGAGAAAAAAGCAACACGAAATGGGAAAAAGGTAAAACAAATCACCTCCAGCGTTTCTCCAGTGGGTGGTGGTGCTGGTGGAAAATCAGCAGCTGACAGGGAAAATAGGCACACTCGGGCCCGGCCGCCCGCAGCAAACCGGGAGTGCCGGGGTCAGGTTCCGCTTTTCGTTATTTAGTTGCGTTTTTCGCTTCGTCTTCTTCTTCGGGTTCTGAGTTCTGCCCGGAGTTGGTGGTTCACTCGGGTTATGCTGGCGGCGGCTCTGGTATTTGTGTGTGTGGGTGAGGAAAAGCGGATGATTTTTCTCCGTCTGGCGTTTGCTTTTTAAACTTTTTTCTTTCTTGCCAGCGGAGCAGAGCAGAGCCGGTGGCGGCTTTTGGGAGGTAAAAAGCGCTGAAAGGGGAGAAAGGTGAAAAATCATAATCCTTCGCGTCAGCCACAATCACCCTGCGCGGCCAACCGATGGCCTACGTGACGGCAGATAGAGCCATGCTGAGTCTTACTCACCGGGCTCACTTCCGGGATTGCTCTTACGGGATCTGGCGGAACTGAGAGCAAATAGCAAAAGAGAAAGGTAGAGCGCGAGACAGATTGAGAGAGAGAGAGAAACGCGCGAAACTCGCTATTTCCATTTGGCAGGGCGCGCGACCAAGTCTCCTACTGCGAATGGCACCGGAGGTTGTCCAGCATCTAGCGAGGTTCAGCCACGCTGCTGCCATCCTAAACGTTGTGTCTTGCGGGAGGCGCGACAGTCGGAGATGGCGGTGGCCCACCATCGGAAATAAGTGAGTTAGAGAGATCTGAAGGATACTTTTTAACGGTTCCCAGCCCACCCCCCGGGATTACGGCACGACGGCACGGGAGCCCTGCATGATGGGATCATTAGTTTAATGACCTCATCCTGTTGTGCCTGCCACTTCGCCGGCCGCAATCCTCGCTCGTGCGCGCGCTCCGCTTGTTCCTGTTCCTCGGAGGAAAATCTGTTGTTCCGCCGAACGGAAATGGGTTTCCGCGTAGGGCGTGTAGGTCGCCAGCCTGGCGTTCGTTTCGAGTTGAACCGGTCCCTGGGTAGGTAGGTCCCTGAGCTCACCTTTCCCCGAACCGGAACAGTCTGTCGCTGGTGTTAATGAGGCTTTGCCAATAGATTGCCGGCGAGTGTTCCGTGGTTCCGAGCCACGGAATTAAAAAGTAAGTTCTGGTTCGCACCGCAAAAAAGGGTGCTCAATTACGGCTGGCGGGCTGCCGGTCGTCCAATCGCAATATACGAGTGACCAAATCGGTGTACCGAGAGTGTTCGAAGTAATCGGAAACCGTTAAATATGTGCTTTCGATATAGGCTCTCGAGATTATGCTTCACCGACCGACCGCAGTTAGATTGAAAAATAAAATCAGACTCCAGTTCCCTGGCACATAACCCGGCATAATCTGTCAGGTAATCCACGAACCATAAGAAATGCCTTGCCAATGCCACCTTACTGAGTGGCCCCGTCCGTATCGCTGGTTCCACTCTGGCAACATCCTTTTGGGTGTGAGGCGATTATCTATCCCCCACTGGCACCGAGTTCCCTACGTGCTTGCGGTCAACGAGTCCTTGCTCCGACGTTGATGGTCAGCTGACAATCGACGATACCTTTTGTGACGCGAAGATGCGTTCCAATTCTGAGCAGGAGCTCCATTTTTTTGTTTTCGCTCGGTTGGAGTACCGAGTGGACAGAGCAGCTCTTGGGCCACGGCATAATGGCATAATGGCTTGGCATGCTGAATTACCACTTCTTTCCGCACGGGTTAGGATAGTCAATGGTTGCCCGTGTGCTGGTGTGGTTTATCCGAAGAATTGGGCCTGGTTTTTTGTTGCTCTCGGTGGCCATTTCGGGTACCTATTGTGGGTTGACGTGATTCAGGTTTTGATGCTGTCCATTTTGTCTGCCGTGCGTATAGAAGTCTTTTCTTTTCTTACGTCTAATAGCAAACAGGGCTTGATGAGGGACAATCAATCGGCAGTGGAAGTATCGTGGAAAGTCGTGTATAATATCGTCAATCGATGTTAAATGTGTCTTCAATCAATTCGTAAACATATTACAACATATGATTATGTTAAAACTATCCTAATTTAGTCGACCTACTTCTTGATGTTCATGGTCTTTTAGTCTTTTACAAGCACTTCGGGAATACCGCAAGGCAGCATACTTGGTCAGTTGATGTTTATCGTTTTTATCAATGTTGTTCACATTGTTAATTCTTGATTTATATAGCGATATCAAACGCTCGGACTGTGTGCGATTTGAAGGCAGGTATTCGCCAGCTTAGGACAGTTCTCATTCTTGGATCCAGTCATGTACTCCACTAGGCTAGGGCGGTTTAGCCCGGTAAATTTGATGTGCAGAAGATTGGGGTTGGGCTTTGGGGTTGTTTTCGAAAAGCATCAAGATTGCATCAAGTGTCGCAGGTCTTTGAATTTAATGAAATGTTATTAAAGTAAAGTAAGTAAGTAGTTTGTTTGCGTTCCGTCTCCACATTCGATTGTATGACTTTGTAATAAGTTAGGTTAACTCGACTCAATTAAGCCTCGCGGATCGGTTACAATAAATAAAAAATAAAATATTAAATAAATAAATAATATACCTGAAAGCTAGAGTAGAACGCTACATTGAATCAAAAGCTGCACTTTTTAAACCGTTTTTCTGAGTTCATTCCCTGAATACGTTCGCCGCCCTGGCTGCGTGCTATTAAAACCGTTAATTCAATTAACGGCTGCGTACGTTCGTATGGAGGCGCCTGGTAACTAACGTCGCGCACTCGCCGACTCGGTCTGTTGCCACCAATACGGCAGGGGAATTCGGTGCGGGGCACGCCCTGGCCACGGAAAACGGGGCCAAACGGATCGTTCCGTTTCAGTCGCTTTAATCCGAAACTTTACGGCTTGAATTTGGCGAAGCGGATATCATTTTCTCTCCGGGCCCCCAAACCACCACCAAGGGTCAACATAATCCCGTGGAAAATTGAATGGTACAATCTTTTCCGATGCCGTGTGTGCACCGAGTCGAGTCGCTTTAGGTTACGGCGAAGACGCACGGTTCCCGTTTTTATTTGGGTACCCTTTTTTTTCGCCGGCCCACCGTTCATGTGTGCGCCGAACTCGGTGCGGCAAAATATTATGAACATGTTACACTCGATTATCACGTGTGCTTCCGCTGCGGACACCACGACGCCACTGCGCGCACGGTTACAGCCATGTTTCCGTTCCATTAGTGGTCCTTCCGCCTCGTGGCGTTTGAGCGTGCCTGGCTCGAACGGGCGCTTAATGCGTGTAACATATTCTGGGAGATTTTCCGAGAGGGGATTTAATTTTCTCCTTGCATTCATAATAATAAAAGGATTTTTGTTCCACCTTCCGCTGGAGTCAGGCTGATCCTCGTGGGCCGTAGGGTATTCAGCTGAACAAGGGCGAAAGAAAATGGGTTTCAAGAATTCTCCATAGAGCACGGAGCGGACCGGGCATTCAACACACTTCTATCGCTATACATATCCAATCAAAATGTGCTTTTTGTGTTATCGATGATACTGACAGCGAAGAAAGTATGTATGCGTGTAATTATGAATGATAAAAAGTTTATCTTTTGTGTCTTAATGTAGACAAATTTCTCCAAAAAAATCATTTCAAATAATCCACACAACCTCACACATAATTCTCGTTGACTACGCTTACGTTTGTATGGTTTCTTGTTGTTTGCGCGTTGAACGGCTCTCAGAAACACCTTTCATTTTCGCTGATGGTCATAATGTTTTTTCCTTCGTCGTCTCCAGTGTGCATGGCCGGTTACAACGAGAAACGCTTGCTGCACGATCTACTCGACTCGTACAACATCCTGGAGCGCCCGGTGGTGAACGAATCGGACCCTCTTCAATTGAGCTTTGGTTTAACGCTGATGCAAATCATTGACGTGGTAAGTACGGACGTGACATTAGCTTTCATTTCCTTGCCCCAAAACAGTTCGCCCCAACAGTTGTTCCGCGCGCGGGAGAAGATTCGGACTTTATCTGGTCCTTTTTTCGCGGTTCATTTGGCTCGGCGGTACTGTACAGCGTACGGCCCACGTACGAGAGCGTACTTCAGAACGTCCGTTTGTTGTTCGTCTTGTGTTTTCCGTCGGCGGCACCATCGGCCGCATCATCACCATCCATAACGCCAATCGCCAATCGGAGTCATTACCATCGGTTCGTTTTCGCCACGCTTTCGGCGCTTTGGCACCGGTTCGGGGTTGTTTTCGAAAAACATCCCCAAATTCGATTAGCTGCGATTTGTGTTCGGGTCAACGAGCTGATAAGTTGACGTCCCGCCAGAATGTCCTGCGGGAAATGCGATGAGAGTAATTGTGTTTCGGGTTCCGTCGTCATCGTCAGCCTGCCAGCTCTTTCGCCAGAAGCCGTGCATTTTTGCAAAGCATAGCATAACGTTGAGTTTCTCGCGATCGGCACAGTTTATATCGCTGCACATGGAACCCGTAAGGGAGGTGGATAAAGTGTAAGTGTCCTCTTTTTGGCTCCGTCAGCGCTTCCGGCCAGTGTCAAGCGCTCAGCAGGTTACGGATCATTAAAACTCCAGATGGACCTTTTTGAGGGGATAAATCTTTGCTGCCTCGCTGAAGAGACAGGCTCTGGATGATAGCAAAATAAAGCGACTCTTGTAGAACTGAGGTGACACTGCCAGCACCTGTGCAGGGATGCTATGCCGGGAATCCGTAGCAGGGATGGGTTTTGTCCAGCGAAATCTGGACCACCGATAAAGGTCAATAAAACGATATTTTTATGGCTGGCACGTGGGCTTAAGTGGTAAATCGCCTTGTTTGGCTCAGTTTGCCACTTTGACGAAGCAGAACGATGTAACATCGTAACGGCGAGTTCAACCACGAACGGTTTGGCCCCGAAAGAATTGCCATAAAGTGTTGGAAAATTCGTTATTGCCTGTAACAATTTTACACAAATTACGGGAAATTTGGAAAATAAAAACCGCCCACGGAATGGACGACACGTAATGGACATCAAATGGTCTGAAAACTGCTGCCCGTGATCGAACAAATCGATGTGCCGAGTTTCGTGAAATAGAAACGGAAGAAGAATCTGGCTTCTATTGTAAATGCCACCGATATGTTGTATTCAAATCTCACAATAAGTGGATCTCGAACAGATAAATTTGATTTGATTTGATTTAAGATTTATTTGATTTGATTTGCGATTTGATAATGTCGAATGTCCGGGAACTTGGAGAAGAAGTTTAAATCCGGTTGGCTCCGGTTGGTTGAGAAGTCTGAAATTCGCACCTAGTGATATAACCTTTTCCGCGTATTGCAAACTCCGTGATAGGAAATTGAGATCAAGAGCATAGAGTATAGGCATAGGCATTTTATAAGAGAGTCATTATGAAGGTGCCTTGAAAATGGCAACAAATAATGCAACTAAACGGTGCATATTTGACGCAAATCGGAACACCGGAAACATATTAAATAATGTTTGGAAAATCACACAAAAATAACGGAATTCTTTTTAACCAACCTAATACCGTTCACGAATAGTTCAATCAAAAATATTGTAAAAATTGTCATTTTCACTACTCGCAATAGCTAATACTGCGAGGACATTTACTTGCAGATCATTCGAAAAAGCGGATTGGTCGATTTCCAAAAATATGCGTGACACCACGAAGCATACATTAAAGGGTGGTTTTCAAAATATTTCAAGTTGACGAAACTTCTGCCTCAGTAAAACGCAGTTTTTTGAAGCAATCCGGCACCGGCATCATCGTTTCGGGCGGATTATTTTAATTATGTTCGTTTCCTACCCTCTGGTAATTGAATGTATCACATCACCGCGTCCGTGCACTGTGCCTCGTGCCAGTGCAATTACTATCCACTTCATGCTAACCAAGGGCCGGAAGTAACCCGTTTCCCGAAACAGCGCTCAACCGCGTTTTTGTATGTGGACAGAAAACGGGCTGACGGCACCGGATTGCGCTATGTGTCACATGTTTGCTGCACGATTTCAGCTTGTTCGATGCTTTTTTGTCGTCTCCACTCCAACTAGGATATGCCTGGCCGGGGTTGGTTAAAGGACGCCTGCGACCAGGACATCCGACGGGGGAAGTTATCAAAAATGATTTTACATGCACATTTAAGGGCTGAAGTGGATTTGTAGCCAAATTTTATTACCAGCATCGTCGAGGGCGGATGCGTCTAGCTCCGCAGTCCGTACGGCGGGCACCGTTTTGTGGATCATACTTTTCGGTCGGTCGACGAAAAGACAACCCAGCGGCACCGAACGACAGTTGCCGTTGTGCGCTTGCGTTTGTAAATTTTTAAATAAAAGATTCTCTCATCCAAGCCCGGGTCTCGATTCGCTCTCGTGCTCATCTCGGCACGGAGCATCGCATCCTCGGAGCATTATCATGTGGTGAGTGGCGTGGGTGGGAACTACGACAGCACCACTACCATTATGACTGCCGAAGCCGGGGCTCTGTGGTTTCTGGGGGCTTCGAGAGCAGCCGCCCCATCGAGCGGTGTTATTATTGTTATTCTGGGTCACTAGGAGCATGTTGCTCTCTCAGACAATGCTGAGCCAGTGGCCTCTCTGGTTGGCCTTAGACGATGGCACCCCATCTTGCATAACCTTCGCTTCCACGATTCACCTCACCCACGGAGCCCGTAGGTCGGATCAAGGGGCTTTACGGCAAGAAAGGCGTTAAGGGAGCTGTAAGTTAGATGCAAATACCAGTTAGCGGCTATTCCGAGACGCAGTGCACCAAGGGCCATCTGGACAATTTCGATGATGCACACAATCGTTTAAGTGTCCGCGGTGGAGAACGACAAGCATCGTCAGGGTAGACCGTGGACACTGGGTATCCGTAATTTTTCCTCCACTTTTTTGTATTCCTTTTTCCCCCGGGAAACTCCCGATTTCATTTCCGAAAACGGCCGCCCGGCTAATAGTGACCGAGCGTTGAGTTGCATAATTGATAAGTTTTTCTCGGTGGGCTTTGGCCGTTGGTTCCGTCAAAAAAGTTTGTCAAGCTTCCAGAGTGTTCCTCTTTCCGGTATCTTTCCCGTGGCCGGGCTAGTGGCGGCGGTGTGGTAAGCTCAATTAGTGATCGTGGACGCATCGTTAGGGCCGCAGGCCGTAGGTCATGCAGTCGCAGCATAGTCGCCTGCTACGGTGGCAAATCCAGGTTTGCGTCTCCTGCTCGCTGGGCCGTAGCCGATGGCGGATTGCTGGGGCAGGATACAGGACAGTTCCATTACCGGCTGACGTTGCGCAGTGAGATGTAATTATAGGTTTGTCAGCTTGCAGCGCTGCGGAAATCGATAGTCGTCGAAGCTGAGGAATAACTCGTTACGGGTTATGCCTCGCTTCATGAATGCATTTCGCTCTAATGAGTTACATGTGCTTAGTTTTCGTGAACAGCTCATGGACGGACCCATCTGAATGTAACGTACGAGAGGTTGTTTGTTCGATTTCGATGCATTTGATTTGGATGTATTGTATCAGGACTATTTTAATGAAAGTATTGTCCGTCGTTAGTTACTACTTTTTTCCCATTTTCAGGTAATTTTCTGATTCCATGTTGATAGAAAACCAGTTTATTATGTCTTTTAGTTTATTCTGCGCGTTTTGTGGCCAAGGCTTGCTCCTCAAACGCCTTAATTGTTGTCGATGGCTTTGCCCATAAATAATTTTATTGGGTTTCTGAAGCTCACCTTTCATGTCTCACATTATGCACAGCAAAACCTATGCACAGTGAATGTTTTGCTTTAGTTGCGATGTAGAAAGAAAACAAATAGAAATGGTATACCACCTATGGGCCATTAAAAGGTTCATAGTCACCATTCTGGTGCCGAAAACCAAACAACATCTCAAACCGAACAACAACAATAGTACATCAACCGATACACCCAATGCATCGTTCACATATTATAGTCGTAGAGTGGAGGAAGTGGAGGAAATACCATATGTTTTTTACGCCTATCTTGTTAATTTAGATTAAGTTAACTATTAAGTAAATTTAATAAATACGGCCGTTCCGTTCTTCTAAGATTAAAAAAAAAACAGCTTTACTGAACAGCAATTTGTGTAGAAGGTCTCACTGTTGCCCAGACAAGATTTGGAGTTTCGAACTAATACGCAATCATGATAGATCCATAACACATTTTATAATATTTACGAAGAACTATCTAATAAAAACAAGATATAAACGAACAAGATAAGAAAGGATTCCAGCTGAAAGATGTTGGTGGTTCTGATGAATGAAATCGATTACTTCAACTACAAAATTGACAATTGGTTCAACTCAACTGCTGGAACTTCCCCAATGGTAGAAGATAACGTATTACTGAAATACTTATTCTATTTCTTCTTAATACTAATGAAATATTTATTACCAATGTCCTCTCAGCGGTTGTCCTAAAGTGTTGCCGAATACACTAAAATAAAGCAAGGAATTATTTAATTTTTAATCAATTCGACGGGAAAATAATATGATTCTTTCATTAAACAAATTTGACCAAAATTTAAACTATTTCTTTACAAATAATACTTTCACTTTGCTTTTTCCACTTACAGGACGAGAAAAATCAGCTGCTGGTGACAAACATTTGGCTGAAGCTCGTAAGTACGACCGGTGCCGACCGTTCGGTTCACGGGTAGGTTAGGGTATCGATGAATCTGGCCGGTGCTTGAAGCGTGAAGCCGTACTCCGTCTAGCCCTGACCCCTGGCCACGGACTTCCGACACCGGTCCATTCCGATCCGCGCCACGGAATGATAGCACCGAACCCGCCCTTGGTCACGGTCAAAAACTCACATTAAATCAACTAACGAATGGTCTCCCCATGTCACGCTGTGTTGTCGTTAAGCCACTCTCATTACGCTTATTCAGTATATGTCTCAAACGGGCAGCAGCATCCGGCACTGGTTGGGCTGATAATGTTAAAAAAATGATCACAATCAATGGAAAATCAACCAACACTCTGTAGACTAAGGACGGCGCTCTTTCGAGTATGTCAAATTGAAACAAAAATAGTTTAGAATCCGACCACAGTCCAGTCCAGGGTTTTGGTGAACTCGCAGAACTGTATTTCTTTCTTATGCCTGCCGAATGCGAGGTTCGTGACCGAACGTATCCCGGACGTAATGACGTGACGTGGGGGTCGATCTGCTGCAACGATAAATCCCATACCTCACCCGATACTGCGGTCGGACCGCGAGGTCGTAAACATTCATAGCCAATTTTCCAATCGTACGCGCTTGGGAGATATTTTAACCGGATTAGTGGACTTTTTGGTCGGTTTGTTGGCGGAAACGGGGGTTTTTCCTTTCTTTTCAGTCTAAAGTTTTCCATTTCCGCACGACCTTTCTCCGAGGCCGAGCTATTTTATGTGCCACTCACCCTCCCAGTTACAACCTTTTTTTTCCGCCTACACGGGTTCCGAGTACCCCTGGAACTGGACTGGGCAGGTCCGGGACAGGTCCCAACGTATGCTTCGTCGATTCTGTTACTTCACCGTGGCCCGGTGTCGATATCTTCGACCGAGGCTTTGAGGAGGCCAGCTTACTGATTACGTCTTTGTTGTCTTCGCTAGTAAGTGTGCCGCAAAGGAGGCAACTCCGGGCCGGCCAAAGTCGGGCGTGGGGGGCGGCGTAGGTGGTCTTTAATAAATAAAATATGAGGCCCACAATTTGCTTCGGCGCCAGGAGCCGCGCCGGAGCACCGTGATTCCGTGATTCTGGCTGGATGGCAGGCACTTCGGTCTGGGTTCAGTGCGGATGGCCGGCAGATCACGTAAAGAGCCTCCGAGAGTTCCGAGAGCGGCCGAACGCTCGGAAGATAAGCTTTTATTTATATCTTACTCTGACTGTGCATTTGGTGTGCGGTGGCGCCAGCCCCGCCCGAGCGTCCATTCGCGAGTCTGGTTGCCTCCTTCAAGGGCTCGCGGTGTCCATTCAGCGTGTGGCCGACGAAAGAAAACGCAATCATCCGAATGGTTGCCTCGACGGTGGACCGCGAAACCGCGATTATACTTCGCCGGGCAGGGCAGGGCAGGGCAGGGTAGGGCAGGGTTGGGCATCGGTTCTCGGTGGCCCAGCCAGCATCGCGGCGTGTGGCCACAAAAACCATAATATGATGTGCAATTTATTGCGCTTTTGGTGAAATATAATCTTATTTGGCTCACCCGATTTTTCCGCCGCCGCCGTTTCGATGGGGCTAGGGCCCGGGTTCTTGAGGTGCCGGGAGAGCCACAGTCCATTCACCAGCCCGTTTTGTGGGTGGCCGACATCATTTGCGAGGATTTTTGACCGCTGAAACCGTTTTGGGCGACGGAGCCGAGCGGAGCCGAGTTTTCGTTATTTATTTATGTTGCGCTACGTTGTGCTTTTGATGTTTCGTTTTCGATTACGAAGACAAATGGCGGCTACAAATGGCACACCCACCCAGTCCCACAGAGGGCATCTTCCCGGTCTTAGGAATTAGCTAAACACCCGGGCAGGGTTCACAGGGCTGTGGAATCAACCGGGCGAGCTGTAGAGCACAGGACAGTAATTGAAAGGTTCAATAGATAAAGGTGGAGCCATTTTAAAGAGCTAAAGGACGGGTTCTTCTCCGCTTCGGAAGTATCGTGCTTCAGGTTTGACTTGACTAGAAGGCTTGGGCTGCTGGGTTCCGGTTAAAGACCGCTGCGTTGAAGTGCTCGGTGAGGCAACGGGCCACCAGTCGCCCACGTAAGTCGCGATCTATGATTTATAGCGCTTTTCGGGTGAACCAGTAGCTTGCAGAAGGGATATAAATTACAACGGGCAGTTTCGGCCAACGTTGGTCCTGTGCCGTTGCGCTGACGATGATGATGCTGGCGGTGATCATAAAGCTTCATCATCAGTCACGCTTTACGGACCGTGTCCCGTCAGCTACACGAACGGTCAGTGAACGGACTAGTGAGCCTGTCCCTCCCGACAGCAAGAGAGAGAGAGAGAGAGAGAGAGAGAGAGAGAGAGAGAGAGAGAGATGTAATTTCGCCGCTGTACACGATATCAATTACATACTGTTCTAGCAGCCAAAGGTGTTTCGCGTCGGCAAACCTCGGCAAACTAATCCCGGAGAGCCAGAATCCTTTCCCGTCGACAGGTCAGCATCAATGACCTCGCACGCACACACTTGGCTGGGCACCTGGGCGATGGGTACAATGGGCGGCGGACGGAATCATGCAAAACTCATTAATCGCGTCCTTCCGGGCCGCCGTGGTGAGGCCCTCACGAGCTGGTAGATGGCGATGAGCTGTCCCGGCCAGCATTCGTAGCTCCATATAATTTGATTACAGCCCTGGTCCTGGTGGACTGCGAAGTAGCCTGGTTCTGCGGTCCACACGCTGGTCATCGCTCATCGTTCCCCCAGACGCCCGGGAGGCTGATGAATGTGTTTAATGACGTGTTGCATGCACTGGAGAAGTGTCGGTTCGGTGATCCCAGTTGCTGTCTGCTCGGAATGGTTCCAGGAGCACCAGAGCCCACAGGATCGCTAGAGCGCAGTCTAGCGCGCGTTGAGCCCCCCTGCTGATTAAATGCTTTCTTGGGCGAACTGAACCAAACCCTGGCCGCTAGCAGATCCGGAGCCACCGAACGGATGGAGCCGCCGGGTCGCTCGTGGATAAATGGGTCAGGACGCTCCATTTGATCCGGGATTCCGGCGGTGGTGAAGAGGGTTGACCCGGCCCACCCGAGCTGGTTCGTAATCTACGAAGTCATTCGCATGGATATTAATTATCCATCCAATCGAACTGGCCGCGCGATTTTGTGGGCACCATTTTATTCCACTTCGCCACAGACGCCACGAGGATGTGGTTCGTTTGCGCCTGGGAAGTCCCTTTTACAGCCTTTTCAACGAGCCAACAGGGTTCAGTTTTTTCCCCGCGCTCGTTAGACGTGATAGCGAGCAGCAGTGATCAGAGACCAACACTAAGAGCGGGGAGATCCTAAAATCCTTAAATGGCACAATGGCGTTGGAATGGAAAAACATTTCGTTTGTTCAGCAATCGGTCAGACCTCATTGCAGGCACTGGCATTTTTTTCGAAACTTTAATGTACCTTTCCGTTAGGAATTTGGCTTGTCACAATGTGAATGTTTGGTAGTCTATCGATTTGTTATACATGAACTACCCCGACATAAATACGGCCCGGTCCGTTCCTCTAAGATTAAAAAAAAAAAAAAAAAAACTACCCCGACGGCCATTAACGGCAGCGTTCGGATCGCTACTTTTGCTTCTCTTTATTTCAAAAATGCCTTTTCCACCAAATAGTATTCAAAACGATCGAAAAGCTAAATACTTGCGGGAAAAAATGCCGATGCCAACGAGCAGCAACACGAATTTATAATCTGGCGTTAATTCCTCGGGCAGCTCGTGCTGCGGAAATGGAACATGGTGAAGGGTGAAAGTTACACGCAGACACAATGTACCTACGAAATAAAAGTAAATCAATTGTCGCCAGCCAATGGACAACAAACAGCACGATGCATGAGCAAACTGCCGGAATCGCTGTCCTTTGGAGCCTTTGGCGTCGATGGAAAACACCAATTTGCTGTCAGTGCCGGGAGGTCCTTGAAGCCTTCAGCACCACGATGTGGAAGTGTTTGGGCAAAGTGGAAAACGAATGTGTCGAACGGATGGAATCCCGTGGGCTGTGTTTGTGCACTCACTGCACATCAGAAAGCATTTTTACTATATTCCGCCAAAAAGTGCGGTTTGGGAAAATTGCAGCAACATCAACGGTGATCGATGAGAGTGCAACTTGTTTGAAAGTGTGCTAAAGATACATTATTAACACCAATTTTTGTCTCTTTTACGTGGTAATAAAGAGCACAAAGAGAGCTTTACATTAATATTGACAGGTTTGACGATTTCTTAAAATCATGCATTGTGTTGTGGTTTTGCTTGTGGACATAATATTGTTCGTGAAACGATCTATAGACTGTTGAGCAAATTTTCTTTAACACTATACATCACACAGATTTTCGATTCCGAGTCCATCAAAATTTAAAAAAAACATAACTCCCGATTATGACACTTGCTGCAAGAGAAACGATGTTTTGAAAGTGGTGACAAAAAATCGAACGTCGAAAGTAAGTCAACTACCGTGGCGCTTGGACCACGTGATCGAATATGGTATTCGAGTGGCGTGTATGGTGTTTGGCCTGGACGTACATACATTTTGTGACCGGCGTTATTGTGGCGTCCTTGTTCCGGTGAAGTCGTGTAGAAAGTGATGCCAATTTGGGCACCTCCATTATGGAGTACCACCCAAAAACCCTGGTGACCCTGTCAAAGGACGAGCAGCGAGAAAAAGTCCATTCGTCGTCGGTTGCTAGCCCCTGGCCGCACTGCTGATTTTGACGGGTCTTTTGCATTGACATCACCTCCAGGGAATTGATAGATACCTTCGGGGACCAGTCAAACTAGACTCTCGGTTTGCTGGTTCGCCCGGCGCTAGAAGAAGGTCAGCTGGCTGGCTTTTCTCAGTTGACCCACGCCCCTCCCCACCAGTAGCAAGGGGCACTTGCTCTTGACACCCGTATCGATTTCAACGCTCCCGGGTGAATGAATGATTCATTCGACCTCTGGCCGACTAGGATAGGAAGTGGCGCCCAATTTTGAAAATTGGTCCCTGCCAGAGTTCCGCCCGCCGAAATCTCGAGAAGAGCGAGGATTAGATAACAAGTGATAAACATTCGGCCCCGTCTCGGATAGAGCCACTAGAGAGTCCCCCGGGGAGATTTTCTACGGGACTATGCTTCGAGGTTCGAAACCGTCTAGGCGCAGGCTAATCCCGACACGTGTCAGGATATAGCAGCCAAATTTGACTAGCTCTGTACTATGTCCGCTGTAGGTCCGATGAGAGGTTGACTAATTTATTGTGTTGTGTCATTTTTCAACATAATTATCACGATGCCGTGTTGATGCCGTTGCCTCGTCCATTAAACACTCGACCCCTCGACAGCTAATATTGATTCTCCAACGCAATTATTAAACCAACAATTTTCTATTCTCTAATCCTCTTTTTCATTTCATACCTTCGTCGGGACACTGTTTGTGTGTATGTGTGTGCGTATTCCGAATGGCGGTGTGCGGGAATTCATAATAATCTAATAAAAAAAAAAATAACACTCAAATAAACCGACTACAAAACGGTGAAACGATGTCGACAAAATAATCGAATAAAAAACAACGTCCGTCAATCCGGTGCCGTTCGGTTAACATAAACAAATAAAACCGCTATTTTCCATCCGTCTGCAAACACTCAGGAATGGAATGATATGAATTTAAGGTGGAACACATCGGAATATGGTGGTGTGCGAGATCTGCGGATACCACCGCATCGGATATGGAAACCAGATGTTTTGATGTACAACAGGTTGTTATTCTTTTCTATCCTCACCTACCGACGTTCAGTCTATGAGAAAAAACAAATCTATTCCACCACCAAACCTCCCGCTTTGCTAAATCCTAATACTTGCTCCGATCCTTCGAAAGCCACTAACTTTCAATCCCACAAAACCGGTTTGTTGTCCCTTTCGAATATCGGCAACAGAAATGATTTGTTTGACCAGTTCCGAAGTCATGTTTTCTCCATCGAATTTTTGCAGCCAAGCCGAGTGCAACAATGTTAAGCCTCTCTTAACAGTTTTACGATGACCAACCCTGTTCGACTAATAATTGATCATTTTTGTCAGTTTCTTCAAGTTGAATTACCTATTTTAATTTGTGACGATGATCAATTCTTTTAGAACGTAGAGTCTTCCCACTTTTTCCTGAACACTGGTGCTGGTCTGGCCTTTTCATCTCCTAAGAACATCCTCCGACAAACCCCGACCAAAGTTCCTTCCTGTGATTTACTACCCTACCCTTTCCTTTTCCGCAAAAATACAAATTTTCAAATTCTTTCGATATCTACTACTAAATTATTTCTATCATCTTCCAACAACCGAGCAACCGAGCAGCAGTTGACGTGTACTCATCATTACCGTATATTTATATTTTAGTGCTGATGAAGGCTTTGATGGCACATACCCAACAAACGTAGTCGTACGCAATAATGGTTCTTGTTTGTATGTGCCACCAGGAATCTTCAAATCAACATGTAAAATAGATATAACGTGGTTTCCATTTGACGATCAAAGATGTGAAATGAAATTTGGTAGTTGGACATATGATGGTTTCCAGGTAAAGTTGATGCTTACAAAACTATGTACAAAACTATGACTAAATTCCCTAGCGCATAAACATGTTATCGAAAAAAAAAACTCACTAAACCTAGACTAACGTACGCAATAACGAACTGCTAGAAACTGCTGCAAATAATTCTTCTATACGCCTCTAACTCAAGCTAGCAGCAGTATCGAGCAAACGAAAACCCAGTTCTCGGTAGTGTGGTGACTGTCTTAGAGTAATTAGAGTGTTACAAGCAAACTTATGTTTGTTTAGTATTTTTTGCACCAACCTTCGGTTATAGCTTCTCGATTCGATACGATAAAAAGTGTGATCAAACACGCTTGATTAGTCCAGCGCCGAGAACTGAGCTTTTCGAGCTTTCCTTCCTTAGGGAGCATAGAGTGTAACTGGCTGTTTCTTCTGTTTAGTTTGGTTTACGTTTGTTAGTTATGACTATTATTTGCTCCAACTAGCAAACCGATGGCTGCCAAGTGCTTACTTTTGCGAGTGGAAGTATCCTGTTTGTGCGTCCGATTTAGTTGATGTTCCGTTCGGGTTTAGTAATCTCCACCAGCCCACCCGTGATTTCTTGCTTTCTCCAAACTCCCAACGCTACCAACCATTTTGACTAAGAACTCGATTCTCTCACCTTTTTTTCCAAAGATTAGAGGAAACATTAATCATGAACACGGTGGATCGAACCCTTGGTCAAAACGGTTGCTGCTTGTACGGGCCTTTTGGCTACGACCTTTTGCAGGACATGTTCTGTGTACTGCTTTAACGTTGTGCCTTTCCGCGACAGTTTCCTGCTCGATGTGGGAAACTGTTTGACTAAATTGTCTCCTCTGCTCTGTCAAGCTTGTGCTCTTTCCGGAACATGCTTCAACTCGTAGCCCACGTTTGTACTTGTTCACCACTAGAGCTATAATTAAGATGATGTTTTACATGCGGGCATTTTCTTCGTTTAGTAAAATAGCGATTTTTCGTTCGATTTGTTTTCGCCATAGGCGTTTTCTGTATTGATTTAATGTTTGACTTTGTTTTGTTAAAAGTTTGGATTCTTATTGAGTATGGAGTGAACTTTTGTAAGTACAGCCAACAGTTGTGATTCGTTCAAATGTATCGCCTATATTAAACAATCGTACATAAAATGTGTAGTAATGTTCGTCGTGCCCAAAAGGGGGAGCTCATGGGAAGGTAGCATCGAATGACTGAGGAAGCGTTCGATTGCCTTCAGGATGGGCTTCTAGACGAAACAATTACTCTGTTTGGCCCTGACCATGGCTGATCGATCAGCGAACGATTTTTCCAAATAACGTTCCCGGGTATCGAACGGCAAACCTTGCAAAGGGTAGGCTGGACGTTGGACTGTTCTACAGTTCTAACGCACGCTGCCATTCGTCAACCGGGAGCCGTGTTGGAAAACTCTTTCGAGGAATCATAAAACACACATCATTAACTCACCCCCACATGGAGCATACAGAGAAGCGTGACAGTACAAAGAGAAACCCTAAAACCATCATACAAACTATCGAACGATGCCCCTCATATCGTCACCATACTGGGAGTGTGTTGCAATAAACGGATGGAACGGATCTCCAGTAAACCGTTCCGAGAAATGTGAGCCACCTGGTGCACCTTGCACTCTAGCACTGCTCCACAATCCCGCACCCGCCTATGTACACGTACATGCAAACAGCCAGAGGAATTGCACAGCCACACGCTCCGTCCAACGCACAGGATGCAGGATGTTGGCCACAGGCTCCGGCAGCGGCACTAGGACCCACTATTCGGGCGACTATCCGGGACCCCCGGGAACGTCGGCTCGCCCAGAATGAGAAGCGAAGTGTGTCACGGGCGCTGCCTAAAGGCAATTAACAGCGTGCGCGTGACGTGACAGGATGTGTGAATAAAAATACCCTACAAAATACTATTAAGAAAATAACATTTACAGACACCGCGGGTCGATGAGGGTTTCGTTTTACATTTTCATTTATGCTTTGTCCGTTGTGACTAGGTTTTGTTCAGTGATCCTTCTGTTACACCACGCAATGTGTGCCTCAGAAACAGAGTTAAATGATTTAGAACCTTTTTACATCCACATCCTTTCGGTTTGCATGACCTCACCTAGCGTGCTTCAATAAAGTGTAGAGGTTTGATACCAAACTTAGGAAAATGGTTGGCCCTAAGGTGTATTACACTAGTGTACCGTGTAAGCAATATGTCGTACTGTGTGTGAGAGGGGATGTATGTGTGCTTAAATATTATTGACCCTTTTGTTAGTGAGTGTTTTCTTTTTTTTTTCTACATTGCCTTAGTTCAAAGATAGGTTTTTGGTGTGCACTAATATTGCGTATTCTGTTCGTTGCGTTTGCGTGGTTGAATCAGTGTGCCAGCACACCTGCTGGGTGGCTAAATAGGGTACCTTTAGGGTTGTTACCAAAGGTTGGCCCCCCACCGTAACCGTTACTAATATTTTGGTATTTTTCTCTGACATTACAGTTAGACTTACAATTGCAGGACGAAGCAGGTGGAGATGTCAGTAGTTTCGTGACGAATGGTGAATGGGATCTTCTAGGTAAGGCACGGTTATTAAACGTAGAACTTGAATCAAAAACCTGCGACAGTAAAGAATGCTTAAAACCAAAAGCAAACATTCCACTCGAGCCGAGTGGGAGAATGCGAATCGAAAACTGCATGAACAGAAAAAAAAACTGGAATTCAATTCAACTGCTTCAAGCTTAAAGTTAGTTCCCTCTAAACCACATAAAAAAAAGTAAAGCTCGACTCAAAGCACCTGCTGTGCGGTTAAAATTGGTCTGAACACACCCACAAACACACACTTGACTCACACAAAACTCTTGCAAGACGAGAACATCCATTTCAAACCGTTTCGCTTTTTTAACGGGTCCACTTGAGGCCCAAGTAATGCATTCGTTCGTAGGTTCGTTTCGTTTTTCGTTAATTTAGTCGTTCATTGCAGTAACGTAGCTCATGCTCATCATGCATCCATCAGTGATCATTCTGCCTTTCCACTTGCTGTCGCTCTCGTTAGCCCTCCCTCCCCCCCACCAGGAGGAGTCACTTAATCATTAACGATCTCGTCATCATCTGCTCTGCTTGATTACTTTACTTTCCATGCGGAAGTGCCACCGTTCGAAGGACTTGCTTCGACGGAAGCGAAGTGCGGGGCACGGTCCGAGTAGCTAGTTTCGATAGTTTTCAAACGTGGATATTTCAGCTACCGGTGCGTAACCGGAAAACTAATTCCGAATGGCTTAGGCGGAATGTCTTACTGATGATTTTGAGCCCGACAGCGAAAAACAAGCGAACCAAACCCACTGAAGCCGAAGCCAGAGCTGTCACCGGCACTTTCTCGTGACTGGAACCGGGCCTAAACGACCGGAAAGAGGGTTCCAACTGAGTGGCATGTGGTGGTCCATGTTTGTTCTACAGCCCGTCTCCAACATCCTGACGCAGACCGAAATCGATCGTTATCGAGTCTGGTACGGGGGCATCTGGGACTCCCGAGCGGAAGTTGGCTCTGTGGTGATTGCAAAATAATTGTGTACGGACATCGCCCGGGAAGGGTTCAGCCACATCTTAGCAAAGCATTTGAGTAGGGCGGATAAAGAAACGGCCTTTGGTTGTGGAGCTGCTTAACTGTTTGAGGTTTCTGGCCGTTTGGTTGGTTTGAATGGTATGAGTTCAATGCGGCTAAATGCTGGTACTGGTGAGAAGCTGAACCCAAACCTCAAACAAGAAATCCTTACACGACTCTAGTTACGCCGTTTCACCACCAACACGAATCAATTATTCGGTTTTTGAACCTGTATCTCTGCGGCTCACTCGACAGCTCGATGATGGTCCACCCTTTAGTATGGTAGCGTTTTGGTCGTGGATTTCCGTAAACATAACGATTTTTTTGCTTATCGATTACCGGGCATCCTTCAGATTCTCGCGAGGTCTGCGTAGGTTTTCCGATTTCCTGGAGTTCTTCGACGTCGACAGCCCATCAGCCATCGGCTTGGCGGAGGGTGCGTCGTGGTGTATCCGGTTTGCGTGGTGGCCACACGTCTGCCGGTGACGTTTTTCGATTTTTCGAACCGACAATCCTACCGCGTTGAGATACTGGGCGATGTGAACGATTAAGTTGGGTTGTTTGAATTATGGGTCGTGCGTGGTTGGGACGATTGTGCCGTTTCATTGCACGGCTGGGCCAGCGGGACGTGACCGAAAAGTGGACGACTTAAAGAATGATCGTCCATTTCGTGTTAACCCATTTCAAGGGTCAATAAGAACGTATGGATATAACGGTTTAAGGAGCTGGCAACTGTATATTATTGCCTGTTTTCCGCCTCAGAGAGTTTGCTTTGGGAGTAGCGAACGCATTTCGTAGAATTTTGCGAAGTTCCAGCACCAGCTTTTTTGTATGATGCAGAAAGCGACAAGCCTGTGAATGACTTCCAACCATAGCTTTTTGACTTTGCGTTAAAGTTGTCATTGATGTACCTCTCTGAGACATACAAAAGAATCTGACGGTTTGAGATCCAAATTGGTCCAACTTAAGGAGTGTTGAAAAGTTGACGAATTGGTCCCACAAAATGTTGATGCTGAGGGTCCGTCGCCGTGCGATTGGCACAAAGTCGCGCCTCCTAGCCTACAGGAAGAGTTGCAAGATCTCGCTTTGATAGTGGACTCTGATCGCTGGGTACCCGTGAAACTGGACCTGGAATCCAAATGAGCAAGTGCCGTGGGGGCATTTTTCATTTCATTGTTTGAGATTCCCGCTTGTGAAAGACGGAACGAAATACGAGTCGGGTTTCTCGGGTTCGCAAGGCTAATCACGTTCGGCCTGAGGTGGAAGAAATTAAATTCATTAATTTCCTCTGTCTGTCGCCTTTTCTCTGTTCAGTTTTTTTCCTTCACGTAGGCTTGAAGCAATAGAGAGAGCGAACAGAATCGCGATTCAAGCAATTGTTTGTCGTACGACTCGTGATTCTAGGCGATCCCAATAGAGATGAACTTTCTTGGTTTTTTTTTCGTCGACCAAAGAAACAACATTATGTCGACGAGGCTTCGTTCACGGTTTTCAAGCATAATTGAAGGTCCTTCTTTCCGGCTAGGAAGCGAACGACGCATGAGTATATCACGGAGGACACTGGGCAACGCGCCATTGTGAATGGATTTTTTAATGACTTTGACACTAATGAAGATTGTTTTGTTTAGGGATGTATATTTCATTTCGTCTCGGCGTCTCACACTTTTAATTCAATTTCTATTTGGAAGCGCTTTAAGCTCTTCCATTTAAAGCTTGACGGGGTCGGATTCCGTCACGTTGGAACGTCACTATCGACGCGAGAAAAATCTTGAACAGCAGTTAAACTCGGATACGACTGTTCCTTATCGGCAATTCCGAGTGAGAAGCATTTTCTAACAATAGGATGGAAAGGAAGGAAAAAACATGTTTTGTTGAAAACCCGAAATGTGAGATCACATGTTTCCGGACAAGTTTTGACCGTTTTCCAACATTTATGCTATTGATTCTACATTCGTGTTGCTCCATAAGGATGATGTATTGAACAATGATATGTCAGGAAACAGATTTTACAGTAGAATAATGAACTAACTATTTAGTCTTCTAATCTTGAATTAAGGACATATAATGTTCATTTGTCAATTTTTGAAGTAGGAAAGATTTGATGAATGATTCAATGATCAAGTCGTGTTGAGGATATGGTTAGCGATGATAAGAATACACTTAACTCATACTAAAATGCATTTCGACACGGTAAAGAAGACATTAGTTATTTAAAAGATCATGATGATAAACAAGCAAACAAGAATACATACTTAAATAAATGCGATAAAATAAAGCGAGTTAATCAAATGGAACATATTATGAACTAAGCTGCGAACGGCACCCTACATTACGAACGGCGATTGGATTTGGTCTGACACACATACACGGTACCGAGCAAACTAAATAGGAAAAAATCCATGAAAATTCCACATGCAACGCATATATTCAACACGTAAACCAACATAAACAAATAAGCATACAAAGCAGCATCGAAAAACAAAAAAAAAAACACAAAACTAAACTCCATACTAAAACTAAACTAACAACGCATTGCACAATTTCCATCGCGTACTGCCGGACCCATGAAGGTGAGCCACGTTTGCCAAGGGTCGCCGTTCCGGTTCCCCGGCCGGAAGGTGCGACCATCGAAAGCCAAACCAACCCCTCGCGACCACTCGTTTCCCATCGAAACTGTCTGTCGAATCCATTTCCGCGTTCCAGCGTTCGGCAGTTTGGTGGCGAAACGAACGGGCACCCACCCGAACCAGGCCGAACCAGGTCGCGCGAGGCGAATGAAGCCATCTGCTTTCCGCCAGGACATCCGCCCCATCGGCGGTCCGCGGCGTTGGCAATCGTTGTTCATCTTCGCACCGCGCCTTGGCAGTCGCGATTCACGAAGATTGCGTCATTCGTTAGCACTTATCAATCGTCACGAAACCACTGTAATCTTCGAAAACCAAGAAAAAAAAATGATAAGAAAAAGACAAACATTCGCTCAAAATTCTCCGACCCGAACTTCGAACTTCTACGACGCATCCTCCGTAAGACAACGGCGCGCCCCCCCCCCGGGGAAGATGGTGAGAATGAAAGTTGGTCAGATCCATTAAAGCATTGGGAACAGAGAATGTGTGTCACGTGTGAGAAGCGCGAGGCTTGCGGTGATGATGATGATCCAGGAGAACTGATCCGCTAGCGGCAGGCAGACTGACGGTTTGCAGACTGTCGGTAAGTAGCACCGGGTCCCGGGTGGAGTGAATGTACCGAATGTATCGTAACAAGCCGCGCTTCCGCCGAAAACCGTCAGCACACTTGGCAAGCCTCGGACGTACTGGGTCGGTAGGGCAAGGCAAGGTTGTCGACATGATTTAATCAGTGAGATATTCTTGTTTTCGTTTCAGAGTCCGATACGCGTGATATGCAAACACACAAAACTAGCCCCGCTCAAAAAAACAAGCAAAACTAACTGAAAAGCACCGGAAACACGTTAATCGGCCACACAAAAACGTGTACAAACCGTTCCGTTTGCTTAATTGCACGTGCTATCTTCGAAAACGGCAAAAAACAAAAGCGAACCACACACAAACATATAAAAACAAACAATTCGGTTTTACACACTAAACAAAAAAAGGCGAATCCAAAAACAATTCTATCCTTTTTCTGACTTGACAGCGGTGGGATTCGAACCCACGCCATTTCTGACTGGTGCCTAAAACCAGCGCCTTAGACCGCTCGGCCACGCTGCCTTCCGGTGCAGCACCGAGCGTTTAGCCGTTTAAAAGCTTATGAACAGCCGCAGCTTATGAAAAATGTGGATCCTGGATTTGGATGCTACGGTTTCTCGTAATTTACTTCACTTACTACAAATTCAAAACTGCCAGCACTCGTTCCAGATGTAAGATCTGTGAATTACGGTGGCACATTCGTTTTTAAAAGCTGCCCCAAAAATTATGACGTGCCCTATGCTACGTTGCGTAAGAAATCGTGGACAGGAGTAGTGAAATTGCCCTCCGAAGCGGGGTCGCCTCAACGGATAGGCGGGTGTTTCGTTTTACAATTTGCTAACTAATTGCCATAATCGCTTAAGACATGATAAAGGAGGGATTTTATCTATACCGCTGGGTACCCCGTTGTTGGCCGGATCAGAGTTGATGAGCCAGCCACGGTCCAGTGCTACCCGTGGGAAAAAGATGCTCATCCTCCACTCTGGGTATTCACTGAACCTGGCCAGAGTAACCTGGCTCCGTTGCTTGCTTGGACAGATATCGATTCAGGCCGGAGAGCTGTAAGCGGTCTTTGTTTATGATGGGCCCCCCCCCCCCCCATCGTGTGAAGCATAAATTGCACTTTCCTTTCACACAGCCTACCCGGGGCCCGAGCCCCGCTGGTTATTGATCAACAGCTTCCCGGGCCGGCGGCCTAGAATGCCATCGTGGTGAACCCTTACCAAATCACCAGGAAAATGTGTGTGTCCCCGCAGGACCAGGGCGATATTCTACCTTCAGGTCGAGCTAATGAAGTGGGTCCGAGCATTGCCGGGATTTGGGATCACTGCCCAAAAGTGCCTCCGAGCGGCTTCCGCGCTCCGGTATTAATGGTTAAAACATGGAAAGTGATTAAATTTATTACAAGAACCCTTTATCACTAATCCCACCGACTGTTTCTCACTGCTGGCCAGTCACGGCCAGCCAGGTCCGCCCGCTCCGGGCTCTGGTGAAATGAGATGAATAGGAAAACTTTGTCCTCTGGCTTCCCGGTCTCGCTACGTTCGGTGGGAACAGGGCGGGCCAGAGCAAAAGAAAGCATCCCACCGCGGAGCAGTGCGGATATTAAACTTTCCTTTCTTGCGCCAAAGGACACGTGCTGGTTTTGCACCAGGAAGGCCCCCGGTGTCTGTTTGGAATCCACGGAACGTCCACGGGGCACACGCATGGGTGTGTGTGTGTGGATGACTCCCTTTACGATGACTTTGCCAACATTAAACATTCAATAACGCACGCTGGGGTATGTGGGTTAAAACGGAATTCAATTAATGTTCGCCCAAGAAGAAACGGCCCTATAAGTGAGGTGGATGGTTGGCAACATTAGTTATCCATATGGGCGTGGTGCGAATTGATTTAAATGTTTAGCTGGGTGGAGATATTAGTGTTGTTTGTTTTAGCAACAACAAAGGGCTTGTCGCAGGCTCTGCTAGTACCTTTAGGAAGTTCCGGTTTTGAGCGCGATGTCTATCTTTCAATCGCAGCATGTTATATCGAATTGAGACAACTCATTTCAAAATCAAACGCTTGCCTAAATCAATCTGTAGTTACTATTCATTTGCTCATATTTGGCCAAACGCGTTTCAACGACAGTAACATAATTTACTTTCGCCCATTGCCGCAGCCGCAACGCGACAAACGGCGGAAGCAATTCTCATCCCAAAGCACTTCTTCCTTTCTGCACCATTTTCAACTCATTCAGAACCCACATCGTCCACCCCACCGTAGCATGTAGCATGTGATGGCCGTTCGAGGCCGCACCCCATTGTTATTGATCCCTGTAACCTGCAAAATATACCCTTCGAAGCGGAATTACAATTCGAAACATCGAGATTTGGCTGCCGTTTTCGCATTCGCATTCGAAAATGGCTTCCACCGGCTTCCAAGCCGTTGCAAATAAAATAAAATCTTTTCGTACGACGTAATTTTTCGCACCTCTTCGATCTCCCACGAATACGAAAAACAACACTCGATCCCCCCCTCATTTCGTTTTCGTCGACATCGTTCCTTGCCACGTCAACCGAATCGGCTACTGCATAGGTGTTCCCGGCAAGCGTAACGAGATCTACTACAACTGCTGTCCAGAGCCTTACATCGACATCACCTTCGCCATCATCATCCGGAGGCGCACGCTGTACTATTTTTTCAATTTGATCGTGCCGTGCGTGCTGATTGCGTCGATGGCACTTCTCGGCTTCACGCTGCCCCCGGATTCGGGAGAAAAGTTATCATTAGGTAAGTTTCCGTCCACGAACTTCTGAACGGCACGGCGGCTTGAGCAAAGGCTTGTGCAGAATTTAAACGGCCACTTCTAATGCGGGCCACTAACAAATATTCGTACAACATACAGCTTTCTATGAAGAAATGCTTTTTTAATGAAATGTTTGTCAGTTAGATTATGTACACTTCTGATTGAGGTTTGCTTCTTCGTATAACTTTAGTAGGACTTGAGTCACAACAGATCATGACATTTTCGGTATAAATCACTGCAACGTTAACAGTGTGTTGCCGATAGCAGTTTCAGTACAGTAAGGCATACTTTTACATAAAAAAATCTTATGTCCCAATGTGTCTGTTTAATCGAAAGACAAATTAAGCTTTGTATGAAAACATGTGTAAAGTCACTGGACATATGGACCTATAAGCGAAACAGTAGCTGTAAACAATGTTGAAAATTACTTAATTAAATTAAATAATTGTTATATGCGATTGGAAGTTAGTGCACATTAAAGTCTGCTCCGCAAAAGATTCACAAGCAGTTACTATTATTGCTATTTAGTATCTGATTTTTGTTCTGCTGAATATATTTGAATATTATGATTGAAATGATGCAAAAGTTTCAAATCTTACAAGATAAAATAGAATGATAAGAATTAACAAGAGGCGGTGCAAAACATATCAATGTCGCTGTAAGACGTATCAACCGTTGTCAATGTAATCATTATAGATCACTTTTGTACATATTATATTATCTGATCTCTTCCGCAGGTGTAACGATTTTATTATCATTAACTGTATTTTTAAATATGGTTGCTGAAACAATGCCAGCCACATCGGATGCTGTTCCACTTTTAGGTAACTTCTAACTGCTTCTTTCAACGGTTTCGTACTTTGCGTCAGGCAAGTAACCTGTTCCGTCGTCTCTTTTCTCCAAACAGGCACATATTTTAACTGCATCATGTTTATGGTTGCATCATCCGTTGTTTCGACAATTTTAATTTTAAATTATCATCATAGAAACGCGGACACACACGAAATGTCAGATTGGGTGAGTATGCGCGCAAACAATCAACCTATTTTATGCTCCGTTCGGCGTCGTTCCATACCCAGATTCGTTTTGTCCTGGGAAATGCTTGCCGCACGACACGGTGGCACGGCGCTTCAGGACCAGCCAGGACTCTGACGGGCACAAGACGCGAGTGTTGATGAAGTACGCTGCAAGTGCAATTCTTGCCTTCGGCCGAGCCCCACGGCCTTTCCGGTCGACGGGTGTGCGAACTAAAATGTGATCGCACAAGTCATAAGTCCCTGACGGCGGTGGTGCTTGATTGTTGTGTCCAGTGCTTGTTCTGGTCGCTACCGACCAACGCCATTCTGAAATCAACTTCCACGAAGGCTGCGCCTCTGGCTGCAGGATGCATCGTGATGTGGTTTCACCTCAGTTGCTGCCAGCAGTCAGCAGTGCTCGTTCCAGTGCCGGGCGCTATTCGGAATATGTTTTCAGTGCTTTTCGCGCTGGAACTCGGCCACCGTACGCCGCCATTGGGTCAAGAGTAATCTCGGGAACTCGAGTTCAGCTGCGGTTAGCAGCTCGCATATCGCTTCCCAGCGTGGACACGTAGTTGGGATCCTGCGAGCCCTGACACGGGCGAGCCTCTCGAGGATGCCTACGAGAATGGTTCTCGGCTACGGGTGACTGTGACCGTAGTGGCCAATCTACCAAAATGAACTGCAAATTAACAATCAGAAAGCAATCTTTCCGGACCGGTAAGCACTTCTTTGGCGACCATCGGTCGGTGGTGGCATTCTGGCGGTCCGATGATTGGAACTACGCTGGCGTACCTGCATATCTTGTATGAACTTTGCGAACTTGGCTCGGAATACGACAATTCAGCAAGCAAGTTCAGGACGAATTAAACCAGAAAAGGGGCAAGCATGGGAAGAAAGAAACTATGCTGTATTAATTCGAGATACAAAGGTGACTTATACCATCGTCATTAGATCATCAACGTGTTTAGTCTAACATCAACTGAGATGCAGAGTCTGGCTGGCGTCTTTAAAAATTAATGTAAACTGAGACATATGCATATTGATAATAAGTTTATGCTCAACTGTTCACGTCTTTTTACGAAATTCCTATTCTTAGCGTTTTTGAAACTCAAGATGATTTTCGAGGAGCATAATAATGAATTATGTCTATGGTATTGAAGTATGAATCGAAAAACATAGAAACCACTTAGCCAAAAACCTGATACAACAATGTCTTTTTCAGTCAAATCAGACAGCAATTGTTTCATTGCTCTGACTTCCTTAATCATAAAAGTGGGTTACAAGCCAAGGTTGACCATTGTAGACAACGCGTTTAATGGTCTCTTGAATGCTTGAGTGTTTAATGCTTTCGGCAACAGCCATGGCTGAGTGAGTGACAGCTTTCGACGAAAGCATCGCCGCGATAAACATCACCCGAACCTATCGAACAACGCGGGACATCTGATTTCAACCTTCTTTACTTCTGTCAAAGACACTTTCTCACAACCATCGAGTCTTTGATGTTTGTTTGGCCATTATTTCCGTTTTCCTCCGAAACTACCAACGGGCACTCCTTCGCTTGGATCTTGGTCTTGTGACGCGTTTAACTTTGTGCTTCAATTTTTGGCGCGTACTGTTGTTGTTGGGCAATGAATTCCTCTTACGCGCGAAAATTATCTTTCCCTATCGACAACATTCTGACGCAGGCCCCGTGGGCAGAAGGAAATGGAAGTTTCACTGATGACGAGAACGAAAGGCCGATACCGTCACTCGTCCGCAGTGTGGCTGGGGCTCCGCCATTTCGGGAGAATGGGTAATAAATTCCAGCCCTGGTGACGGCAAAAGATTCATAACCGGAGCGGGCAAGGTAGCAGTTTGAAAGACATTTTCGTCATGGCGATCGGTTTTTGGGAGCCATTCTATGTGCCTTCCAAGGTAGGGCTGAGCTGGGCTGTCTGGAGCAACCGACTGACCTTCAGCAGAGCCGCTCGTGACGATGTAACGCACTCGGTGTAGCATCTCATTCAAGGCCATAAAGACCGTCACAACAGAGTACCAGTCTGGCTGCAGTGTTGGATTATTCCAATTTATATTTCGATAGGCAATTAAAAGTGTTGCGGCGTTTTGATTATTTATTCAAAGCTCATGACACTCTCGTGACACTGTCGAAAAAACGTATGCAGTTTATTCGTTAAAAAAACCCTTAATAAAATATGATACAGTAGATGATTTCACTCCGAAAAAATCGGATGATCCTTCGAAAAGCATAAAGCTCGTTGCCAATTACTGAGTCCGATCGGGTGTTGGTATGTTCTGATCAGAGTAAATGACTGATATGAGGGTAAGAATAGCAATAACCTGTCAGAAATGTTTAATGAAGCCTGCTTTTCGTGTAGCTGACAGAGAGGAAACTAACTACCATTGGGTTCGTGGCGAATTAGAACAATTTTCCAGGAAAGTGTAACTGCTCTTGTGACAGCCGGCATCTGTGGATGACCCATACATGCGTGTTTCGCACCTCTACTATTGTTCTTTACGCGTGTAAAGGACTCTTGCAATGCAGATGAAACCGTTTCGCGATGTTGAAGAACACCTACCGCTTGGTACACGACGATCGAATTAAACTTATCATCCATGACCGTTCCAAGGACCAAACATCCTGGAAGGTTCCGACCTGAAAATGTACTGTAGAAATTGCAGAGCCATGCTCTGTTTTCGCACAGCTCAAGCTGCTGTTGGATATTATTTTTAGTTAAGACAGTTTTATGGAAAAGCTTAGAAAATGCATTCGCCGTTCGCTCATTGCGTGTGTCGCGCACGTTAATCGAAGAAGAGCTACCCGGTAAGGATGCGAATGGTGAAAGCAGGATACTACCGTTTGGACCTTCTCGGTTTTTTCTTGCGTGGAATGATGCAATTTAATATCATTTCGGATTTTTTCTTTGAGAAAGTAGAAGCGGCTCGTAATAACGGTAATATGCGCTGGTAACGCAAGGTGAAGCTTTTGTAGTCCCACAATAACGAGGTGTTTATATTTAAAGTTACGATGCTTAGAAATTGCTACACAATGGCAATGGTATTTTGAAGTAAAG
Source organism: Anopheles bellator (assembly GCF_943735745.2). NCBI lineage: Eukaryota > Metazoa > Arthropoda > Insecta > Diptera > Culicidae > Anopheles > Anopheles bellator. The sequence goes on from NC_071286.1 coordinate 52,446,499, forward strand.
GTGGAAAATAACGGGGCATCTTTAAACAGTTGTATAAATATCTGGTCGAGTTGGAAGCGCAACTCTGATGAGTTCCTGATGAGTCGTGAGTTTTGCCCATCTCTTTGTGGTTTGAAATACGATAAAGTTACTAACCATGTCTCCAGTTATTGATCGTAACGTTCTGACATCGATCAATGTTGTGGAGGAATTGAACCGAACCGATTAAACTTACCTAAGGATTAATGCAGGAGATTTTCTGAAAATTGAAGAAATTTAATTGTGTTTAATTTTATATTTAAGTTAAAAATGAAAATAGGCAGTTTGTTTATTTTGCAAAACTATATGAATCATTCGAATTGATCGTATTTTTCTTTGTTTCTTTGCTCGCAGGTTAGGGTCATATTTTTATACTGGTTGCCATGTATTTTAAGAATGAGTCGACCCGGTAGAGACTTATCGATGGAATATCCACCAACGCCAACATCGGACAGTTCCGAGCGGAAAGCGCACATCCAGGACGTCGAATTGAAGGAGCGGTAAGAGGGCAACGGTTCAATGTCAACAAACAATTCCGTCTTATTTCTTCGCTCTCACAGATCATCGAAGTCCTTACTCGCGAACGTGTTAGATATAGATGATGATTTTCGTCACAACTGTAGACCATTAACCCCGGGAGGTACACTGCCACATAATCCAACATACTTCAGGACTGTTTATAGGTATCTGTGCTGCTTGTTTTCGCAAAGTGTTTTCTCGAACTGATATGTAACGCCTTCCTTCCTGCCTTTCAATCACAGCAGCGATGATGGAAGCATCGGGCCGATCGGAACCAATCGAATGCCAGATGCGATAGCGCCACCACACACGTGTTTCACATCGTCTGCTGATTACGAACTAGCTTTAATATTAAAAGAGATACGTTTTATCACCGACCAGGTAAGGATGCCAACAAGTTGTGCACGTTTTCGGCCATCAGCCAAACACTCTAGCCATATAGAGGGGCGCAACCGTGACAAATTCACAGCCAGCCCTGTGATATCGTTTCGAGTAAAGCGTAGTTCAGTAACGTCAACCGAAGCCGATTTGGTCATCAATAACGATGTATCCTCCCTAGCCGAAGATCCTTCCTAGCGTTCGCGCGTTGACAACACGTGCAGGCGGAAAGTTCTTGCTTGCAAACGGTTCTCCCATACCACACTGAACACTGAAATGAATGGAAAAATGTCGGTTAAGTTTAGGAAAGATTGATGAGGTTTACAGCAGTGTCCTTGAAGTGGGGCGTGCATGGAGCGGCGGGCTCAGTTGTTGTTGTGGCTTAAAGGTGACAATGCTTCGTTGTTCGTACCGTGGGCTCCCAATCCTTAATTGTCGATCGATCAAACGCTGCTGCTTCTGTGTAACCGCAGGTTTATTTAAGGTTGAACCAGCCGATTCCACAGTGTTAGTCAGTGGGCACCGTTGTTTGTTTTAGTTGATATATTTTCCCCAGAACGACAACCTTGTTGGACACTACTAATTCGGTTTCCAATCTTTACTTCACAGATTCGAAAAGAAGACGAGGAAAGCGATATTGCGAAGGATTGGAAGTTTGCAGCAATGGTAGTTGATAGATTGTGCCTTATTATTTTCACGTTTTTCACAATAGTGGCAACCATAGCTGTTCTATTTTCGGCTCCGCACATCATCGTTTCGTAGCCATATGATAAGGGCTATTGTTATTGGTTTTTCCATAAAATCAATTTGTTGTTAATTAAATTATTGTCAAGAATTTTTAAATGAATTCTTCATCGCGCACCGTGATGCCGCGTCGTGTGGTGCGTGTGGGTCGTAGATCAATGGCAAAGTAAGACAGCGAAAAAAGGAAGAAAAAAAGAAATTTACCAAAAAAAACTAACAAACTGTAGAACATAAAGAAACTCTCCAGAATGTCGGCAGACAACCCACGATCAACCCCCGGGGGGAGTGGCCCGATCGTTGCCCTATCGGCGAGCCTCCGCGGCGACCTCCGATCTTCTTTTAAAAAGAGAACGACAAGAAAAACTCGTGCATACGAAATTGCGAGAGCGAGCGAGCGATGGAGCAGGATGTAGCAGGATCTGCCGCCGGCCGGAAGACAGCAAACTGCCAAACAACGCGTGGGGAGTTGCTCGATCGAGAGCGAGCACATCGGCATCAGTAAAACGGCACACCTGTACTAACCACTTTATAAAATGGGATAGCTTTATTTAAAGACCAAGAGATGCGGTGGTATTAACTCGAAATCCGTAGACGGCGCAATGGTTCGTAGGAACGTTGCCCAAATCATTTCCCCGAAACGAGCAATCGAAATCGAAAACTCAACCCGTACAACCCGTTTCGAGTAGTAGCTAGCGTGTTGCAGGCGAGTGAAAATGGCGAAGTGAAAAAGGACACCTTCGCAGAACGTTAGGCGCAATTAGTGTAAGCGAGGGCGAAAAGGGCATTAGTAATTTGCATCCAATTGCACAAATACCGAGGGAGCATCGAAATACAACTGAAAACTACAGCATCAAAGACGGAAACGGCCGATTAAACGAGCGTGCCTGTCAATGGTCTGGCTGCGTACGTAAACGTAGGTTGTGGCAGCGTTTCGTAAATTCTTTCCGGTTATTTGCAAGATTTATTCGATTCGTAAAGCGTTAGTTGCGGGCAGCTAAGTCAGTTTCGTCGGCACAATTCCTCCAAAAAAAACCGGTAGTTTTCCGGGCTGGAAGTGATGATTCTCTTCCGTGCCACCATTTTCCAGCTGAGAGAGCAGTACCGTATGGCATTCCAATAATGAACAAAAAGCAATAATAATTGGACGCAAACACTTTACGGCAGCGAACGGACGGACGAATGTTGAGGAATGGTAGCAGGGAACAGTTTATGGTAGTTGTTGAGCAGATCGTTTAAATGTAAGCTGTTTGGTGGCTGACTATGTTGACGACAACTGAATCTGTTAGGATCGACGATCGACGCGAACCTCGAGAAAGGGAGCTTCGTTGTACATTTCTCTCCACAGCAAAACTAGTTCGCAGTCTTATTAACTAATTGAATTTGAAACGAACAGAAAAATGTTCCACCCTGTGGGGCACTGTATAGAGCATGGTTTGATGTACGGAAACAAAATAACTGTATCTGACTTATTTAATTGGTAACTCCATTGAAAAATCCACACCAAGAAAACGCGCATACAGGGAGACCATGCGGAGTGCATAAAGAACTATGTTTTCTTCCCACCGTTTTCAGTCCTTCCTGTCCAACCAGATAGCATTACCCATGAATGAAAAGTGCGTGCTGGTAAAATGCGTTTTCCATTCTTCTATTGATCGTGTGATTAGCGAGCAGATAAGACAGTTTATGATAAATCGCCGATTCGTAGCCATAAGCACATAGCGATGTGCAGTGAAATGTTTTTGTTTTTCGTTTGTCGTTTATTAGTGTTGCAGTTTTTTGGCTCTACCATGGCCGAGGCTCGGGATGGCCGACACCCGGCTCGGTGGTTGGTGGCGAAAAAAATTGGTAACAACCAATCGAGTAAAGTGAAATTTCTAAATTACTAATCAAAGGATGAATGAAAGGAATGAAATCAAATAAGATTAATAGGTATAATAGCACGCGGAAACGTTGACGAAAGAAACAGGTTCTTTAGATGTAGAGTGAGGTTACTTTCTGATCAATGATGTAGCCATCAGCTTCTGTGTGTTAGTTTTTTCATTTTTAAACTATATGATTGGAAACCAAATTTAGAGCCCCCAAAAGATGATAAGACACAGTTCGTTCATTAGTTTGATGCAAACATTTTTCTTTGTATTGTGGTTTAGTATTATTACGTATTGGTTTCAGAAAAATAACGTTATGCTAAAATACCCTTTTTGATTTACAGCACTGGAGACAAGTGCATTTTTTCTAAATTTTGTTTAGAAAATTTACTATTTCATAATTAACGTTGTCAGTTTTAATTACCTGTTTCTTTATTGCTCATCCAACGTAATATTCTGCACCAGTTTGGTTCTTCATAGGTGTTAGGGCCGTAGGCAGTGTTGGCATGCGACTATAGAACAGCAAGGCAAGCAGGCAACATAACTTTACGAAATATACTATTATTATCTTATTAGCAAACAAACGATCATGATTGCGGATGCGCTAGGTGATCGCTATACAGCGTAGAACTGACGGGGGATGAAATCACAAATATATTAATGTAGGCGCCTACGCCAGTAGACGAGCCATAGGCACAGCTGCGGAACGACAACCTGAGCAGCTTCATTGAATCACCCTTGGATGTAATAGCTGCATTAAAACGATAAACACAACCTGAAAAAGAGGAAATGAAAATGGTCATAATGAAAACTACAAAAAGCCCGCTCCAGTGAGAAATGACGACAAAATCGGTGCGTACTGTAGACTATTGACGACTATCAATTGAAATAGTGAGTAGCGGAGAGTTCAAAATTTAAGCGAAGGCCAGAAACGACGGGAAAACATTCCGTGAAATTATGAAAAGCAGCACGACTGTGATATAAGATGAAATGAAGTATATTATGAAGTATATAATTAAAATAATCTTTTCCGGGCGTGGTGTGATGTACGAGTCTATTTAAGCTGGGAGTTACGTTACGCGTCAAGGAAATGTAGAACGAGAAAGAAAGAGTGGCGAGAACAAGAACAAGAAATCAATGGAAAAATGTTGCTGAGTAAAAGTTCGTTAAGACGGCAATAGTTATCATTGGTTGGTACAATGGAGGAATGCATTTTAGGGCTAAGTTTGACCGATCCGCACAACATACTAGAAGAAAGGCTATCAAGTAGCAACGAACATCAATCGTCCTTGACATACTGTATCATGTCCCTTATCCACTTCAATTCTAAGGTTTGGCAATGCCTTACAAAACAAAATTAAATTTTAACTTTAGTGTTATGTTTTTCCATCTGGCTTATTTTGCTACACGTTGAAACGATTTAGTTCAGTCAAGATTTCTGCCCACAATGGCTAGGTTTATTGTTGAGCAAATATTTATCATCATAATAGTCGCTCCATATGTTCATAAAGCAATCGAAAACGTTGAAAAATTGCATCAGGTAGGCTTCACTGGTCAAAATTATCGTCTAGTCAACTCTCTGTTCTAGGCTATTCGTAACTGTTTTTACAATCTTGGTGCAACCGTACTTTGGCGACGAGATCATTGAGTGATGGAAGTAGTGAACTCACCGATAATTTGACTATCCCACGATTTTCTTGGTACATGCTTCGGTGGCAAATAAACATACCATTCCACTCGTTAAAAATATTCCTCCGAAAAACACGACAGTTCAAGGCAATTTAATGCGGTATATATGAAAAGAACTCAAAGTCGCATTTCTTATTAAATGTGCCGAACCAAATCCGAAGGAAAAGTTGGAAGTGATGCAAGACAATTGGAAAGTGTAAGGGCATTTGCAAAACAATTCAGAAATGGTATTCAATCAGTTGGAATCAGATAGAAAAGCAAGAGGATCCGAAAAGTAATCAGACAACCACTATTAATAGCAAGCTCTGTTTCTGGGAAACAGAAAACGTTCGAAGATGCTGCAAAGCGACAATTACATTGACGAATGTTTAATTTTGCTTGTTTTGGTTTTGTTTTGTAGTTACTCTTATTTGTTTACATTAAAACCGTTCAGTATCTCGTTTGGTTGTAAAAAATGTTTCGTCGTTGGAATGTGTGGTAGACCTTTGCTTGTTGTTAGTGGCAATCAATAGTTTCGGTTCTATTGCATTCAAAACATTTATCATAATGCTAATTGAAAGGGCAAGTAAATTTCAGATAATTCTCTCCACTATAGTGCTACGATTAGTTTCAGTCTACTAGTATTGTTTGAGCTGGTTGAACGTTTTTACTAAATGTGAAAACATTTTGGATGCTTTTATTACAATTGTATGTATTCCAGGAAAACCAAAACATGAAAACATAAAAATTGATCCACAGTCCAGCGTGAAAGATCAGCTAGTTTCCTACGGACACCATGTTCATATTTGTTTTGGGTAATGTTAGGTATCGGCTGGCTGCATTTATCCGTGGTGTATAAAGGTGGGAAGTCGGATCTAAACTCCCTTTCTATAAAAAATCAGAAGACAGCACAAAAGTAAAAAACACAATTTAAATCAATTATGTATAAGTAAGCGATAGTTAATTGAAAGTAAATCAATGAAAAAAAAACAAAGAAATGAAATTTAAACTTAATATAAACACAAAAGCGCAAAGTTAAATGAGTAAGTAGTAGATAAAATATAAATATATACTTATACATAAAATATACTTATACATATAGAAAAAAATAAGTATTAATAGAAACAAAACGAACCAGAATGCGCCCCGTCGCACATGGTCATACACATCAACAGGCTGGTGGATGGGGGTGTACGAGCGCGAGCGGCAAAAGTCCTTTGGTAGAAAAATCCTTCAGTTTTTTTGCGCCGCAGCTCGGCACCCCCTCGTTCCCATACGAGCGAATCAAGCGAATGGAGCGTGAATTATAGTGACATACTTTCAGCGGACGACCATGCAGACAGGACGAACAGGACGGCATTTGCCCCCTGTTCGGAATGACTGAAGGTTGCTGAAATATTTAAGAAATTCTATGAATTTTCGCATAAAGTAAAGGTAAACTGAATTGTAAAGTTGACCTAACGTTTAAGAAATATTATCAATTCTATAGGAGAAGGGCGACGGAGAAAAAGTCACCTTCATGATATGCAAAGTATTACTCGAAAAGCATCCTTTGACTCTTAGAATTACTAAACTAGACATAAAAAGAAAAGTAAATCGAGTAGAAATCCAGGTGTAGAAAAAGCAAAACCGAGTACACTGGAACAACGGAGTTCAGATGGCGAGGAAGAATAAAAGAAAACCATAATTTACTAGTTGTAAGTGAACGCCGAGGTGCAATGCAGTAAAAATGAAGGATTGGTGAACATAAGCGGACACAAATGACGATATTGTTGAGTGAGCGATTTTCGAAATAAATTAAATTTATTACAATTTAAAAAATGATGGCCAATCATTGAAAGTAAGCGGTTCATTAGAACGATATAAGGAAACTTGATCGAAATGAAACAGAACATGCCCAACTGATTAAAATACCAAATGCTATAAAATCACAATGGAAAACGTGGTATTAAAATCGGAATTACATTAAGATTTCCACAAAATGGAAAAAAGTATAGAATATTATAAAAAAAACTAAAACTGAGAGCATGAGAATTACCTGCGGATTGTGTGCCAAGTGGACAAAACAGCGCACAGAAACGTCAAAGTCGCTGCTGAAGGAGTGTTTAAATGGAATTTTCCCACTCACGGAAGCATGGAGGAACGTGGAGTGGAGTGGAGTCATGGAAAACTCATATGTAATCATTTGGAACAATGAAACACACTTACGTCTATCTCCAGAACAACCTTCTCTTAAGCAGATCCCGAACGAAGTATCTTTACAATCGTTTTTGCGCCGTCAACATAAGTTGCAATGTATGCGTGGGGCAAGAAGCGAGATATTGGAATAAAAATTAATCTAAATTAATTGGTGGCGAATAACACGAACAGCTAAACAAATTCCCTAATTCCGTAAGCTAATCAAATAAAGTCAAATAAACACACAAACAAAAACAAAGCCAAGTTACTCTTTATTGCACACACCCAAATTTATCGAATCTCAAAAGTGTGACGTTGGGAAGCTTGATGAGCGAATGTTAGGCTAATGCATTGTTGCAAGCAAGACCAACGAGGAACATCATGGAAGGATGGCACATGGTATTGCAGGATATGAAGTTCTTGTAAATGGTATAGGGAAGGTGGTTAACGCAACAAACCAAAACCGGGATTAAAATAGGCGACACTAATGAATGTGTGAGAATTCATAAAACTTACCATATCAAACAATTGGAAATATTTATGTGAATGTTGAGGGGTGCAAGCCTGAATATGTATGCAATGGAAGTATTGTTGCAGATTCTTGTGAAGAAATGCCGAATACTTACCACGGTGAATACGTACGATGAAGATCGAATTTCAATCCCAACGAGTAATCCACAAAACTAATCGAGAAATCTCTCTTTACATTTCTGGCTTCCATTGTTTATTGATGGTTTTGTTACTAATCTTGAGAAATAATGAAAAAACAACAGAACACTTTTTGGTAGGCTAGTTTCTTTTAACCACCGTCGTCGTCGCAGATCAACAAGTTACGACTGATACCACTAGCATCGTTTCTGGTGCCACATTTTTACACTGTTATTATAAAAACATTTTTTTCATGCGACAGAACTTTCTTAAACTTTTAGGAAAAACAACTCTTACTATAATCAAGCTCCCCAAGCAAACATCTTATTCACACCTCGTCTTTTTTGGGTGAGGAAAGGTAGCTGATTGATTGATTTCTGGTATGGATTAGTGAAAATATCGAACCGTTACATTCGGTAGTTTATACTATACTCTATGATCTTCAAAATTTGCAAAAGCAAATGGATTAAAAGGTGCATTTTTCCAAGGGATGACTAGTTTGATCATTTCATATTAGTTGCTGTTGTGCTAATTAACTTATTGTTGATGTTCCCACGTCTTAGGAAAATTTTATTCCCAAAACCGATTTATTCTGTGAGACTGAGGTATCTTCACCAGCAGTTTGATGAAAGCCAACATTCGTCTTATTGAGCGATCTCTCCGAATAATTAAGATGTTAAGTTAAGATTTCAAATTAATTTGATTCATGAAACATTCTGAAAATCCATACATTTCAAACCGAACACTAAAACCATGAAATAACAACATTTATAAGAAAGTCACTCACCAGCACGACTGGCTGTCAAATGAATGTGAAGATCCGCCGGTTTGATATCACGAACAAAAGCCAACCAGAACATCTTTTCGCACCTTAACCGTCAAACAGTATTTATCACGCAGATTCTTACCACAGAAATTCCATCGTAACACAATACATGCAAGACAGACCATTTTTCTATGCAGTTTACATAAATTTGATAAATGTGAGTATTTTAATTAGTAAAGGAATAGGATCCATACAAAAAGTGTTTGTCGTAAATGAATTCAACCGCAGATAGTGCTAAAGGATGGAAAGAAACCTTAATATAATTATCAAAAGAAACCAAACCAAAGCAGGGAAAATGTACTGATGTGCTGATAGGCTTGATATGCTGCTCCAAGCCTTGTAGGTTGAGAAGATCGTCTTTGCTTCACAATTTCTTGCTGCTTGCAAGATAGTGTAACTGGCATAGTGTTACATGGCTGAGGAATATATAAAAAAAGCCGAACTACTGTTAGTTCAAACTTGTAGTACACGTTTCGTTGCATTGATATGCGCTTTTCTTGGAGCAACCTTTTCGAGATTCTGGAAATGTTGACGACAAAAGACTAAAACTACAAATTTTCTTCGGAAATTACTATATCAATGAAGTGAAAATACCTGTCCTTCCATGTTATATGTGGTTGGTTAGATTGATGAAGTTTTATGCTACGTATTAAAGCATGTTCAATGAAATGGTTGATGATTTGATTTTAATGACGAAATCCTGCAAATATGAAAGTATAACTTCGTGCTAAGGGCAGAAGTTTCAAAACCTGTTGTGCAAGTGGCCTCTTTTTCCTTCTGGATTCGGTTTCACACAACTTCCTTCAAAATTTTAACTCATCACTAAGCAATAAAGTAAAACATCCTTAACATTGAAACAAAAATGGGAAAAACAAAATTTGCATGTTTTCATCTGCATTTAAATACAACCTGGAACAATAGCACACGAATACTTATAAAATAAAAGAAGAACGTGACAAACATAAATGCACATGGATGTAAGTAAAACCCAATTAACTAACTACAGTAAAAACAAAATACAAAAAATCTCATTAGCTTGCCCAATGCATGCAAAAACGTACGGATATTTGCTGAACAACGATGACTATGCAATGTTCATTACCATTTGTAGATATGACATAAGAAATTAAAGAAGTAATTGAGAAGAAGAAAAGCTCATCACAAACCAAAAGCAAATGAAGCAATGAAAAATGAAAACCCATTCATGCTTCGAAAGAGTCAGAGTAAAGTCAGAATTTAAGTTTGTCTTAATCGATGCGCCTCGTAGGTGCGAGTAAAAATACAGAGCCCAAGCTAATATTTCAAGATGCACTAAACTTAATGCATCTACCACAAACAAATTAGCTGAATTTTGGACTGCCACGCTAGAAACCAGAATTGAGTTTAATACGCAACAAACTGAAATGGACGTCCTCTGATAGCTATGAAGTTTAAATTCTTTGCACAACATAAATCCACGAAAAGAAGGAATTAATTCGACATAAACGTAGAAACCTTGACACATTTCGAGTTCTGTTTCACATTTGATCATCCAAGAGCACTGATGGTATGTTTGTACATGTAGTCAGTTGGCTCGACTGCAACAGTGGAACTAACACGCGCAAATTCCGAACAAAGTAGCGAAAAACCCGTGTCGATGCCACAGGAAGGACAAAAAAACGGTCTGCCTAAGAGGGGTATGTGATTTTGTAAATATAAAAAAGTCTTAGGATCCCAAAAAATGTAGAAAATTCATTATGAGGAAATTCGGTCAAACAACTCACAGTGAACTATTGCCGGAGGTGTAAAGAAAAGAACATTTCAAAGAAGTTACTAAGTAAGTAAGACGGAACCCGTGAAACTATTCACTGCTGACAGTCCGATAGCGAAAGATAGAAATTTGAACCATTCAGAGATTCACCCTTTTTCAACCTTCTATTGTCAATCAATTCGTATGTCAAGGGTATATAAAAGGCGCAGATCAGGAGGAATAGTAAAAACAGAGTAAAGTAATTTAAAAATCTTTAAAAAAACAAACATCTGAAAATATAAAGATAAAGCAAATGGTTTCGTTCGTAAGCAAGACAGAAGTATTAGTAAAATTCTACACCGAAGAAATATACCTAAAATCATAAGATAACAGAGCTCTGTAGCCCGATTACTACACGTTGCATCACAAAATGGCGAAAAGTCGCTACGCGGTTGCAACGGAAAATAGAAAACAATTGATGTAAACACTGATACATCATATCAGCATCAGCAGCAAATTACAACCACAAGTCTTCGGTTAACGAATTCAATTTTGTTTTCTGCCCTCACCGTCAATAAAATAAATATACGCCCGTGCAATAGTATAAACGAGACGAACGAAAGCAAACATTTAAAAAAAATCGAAAAAAAAGATAAGCAAGAAGGAATGTGACGCAGCACAAACGTAGGAGCACTAATACGAAACGGGAAAACCAAACATGATATGTAGCTAACCAGAGTCAAAGATAAAGAGTAGATTAAAAGAAATGATGCAAACCGGAATATTTTTCAGCCATTAAAGTGTTTCAGTTGCAAGTTTTTCCAGTTACAAACATGAACAAAAGCAATCGAATTGTTTTTTGTTATATTCAGATGAGAGTAGAGACAAATTTGTTCCATTAATATAATATAATCTAATCCTACTGATAGGATGCAGGTTGGTCAATTGAATACAATTTTACTGATGTTCGGCAAATAATAAAACATCTACAGTATACCTTATAATTAGTTGAAACAAGTTTAAAAACCCTTCGTTGCACAATGTATCTGTTTGTGAGCGAGTAACTATTTTTCTTGCAAAATTGTTATTAACTTGTGTTAAAAATCCCCAAAGGCAAACGCATGCTCATTGTTTTGTTTGTTTGTCAATAATAGAAAACATCATCATCGGGTGGATTTCAGATGTTTTGTTTTTGACAAGTCCGGCATACTGACCAATCACAAACGGTTAAGTGGGAGCTCTGAAACGTTAGAACATGGTAACAGGTTGAGTGCTGAAAACGTAGAACGAACTTTGCCAGCAAAAACACGAAAAGTACGTACGTACGAATAATAAACTCGAATTCAATTCAACTAGAAACGTTGTTAGGAATCACACGCAATCACACTAACTCGTAAGACGTACGGCATAAGTTAGCAGCAAAGGTAGTTAAACACAGAAAGTTCGGTTGAACTGGTTGAATGGCAGTATCACATGTATCACTCCTCCACACCACAGTCGAAAACCAAACAACAAGCCGCATCCAGTGTGGGCGTATTTCGAAAGCCATTTTGTAATCATCATTAGAGAAAATTGAAACGAAAAATGTAAAATGAACCACGCTACAAAACGAAAGAATGTAAAAAACTACAACACCCAGAAAATCTAATAGATCACAAGTACGACAAACGAAGGATATAATAGTGGGTGAGATAGTAGAAGCAAGCGAAAGAGAACAAAAAGTAAACTCTGAAAATACGTTTCTGATAATAAATTAAAAAATTGCCAAAAAATCAAATAATCGGAGCTTTTCTATATTTTTTATTTGTGTTTCATGATGCCTCTTTCGAGTTGTAGCAAGTTAATTCGCCCGACATGCTCTCCGGAGGACGTCGAGACGTATACGCAGGCGTATAATGTGCTCGTAAAACGCCGTAAAACAGTTTCGTCAGTTTTTGACTAAGTCCATGTCGCAGATTAGTATGTAAGTACTGGGATTATAACATTATAATTTTGGTAGAACTTTTGAGTTCTGTTACTATTGAGTTCCGGGATGTTCTGTGGCTAAAAGTATATACTGTTCTCTTGTCTCCTCGATCTAAGCTCTAGACGACTTCGAACTTTCTGCGACCTATTGGAGCGTTTTCTTGTTCGCTATTATTTACGTTCAAGGAACAAACCGGATGAAGTTAGTAAAGTCTGAAAGTTTTACAACCGTATCTTGGTGCATCTTGTGCCTCTGTTTCCGTTCTGTAGTGGTTCTCACATCTGGCGAAACACGGGGAAGGCCCGCGATTCGAGCCCGGAGGGAAACATTAAAAACGGCTTTTTATACCAATGAGTTTTAACTATAGAGAAATTTGAGCTAATCAATTTATTGTTAACTTCTAATTGCAAAACAGTTAAAAAGTGTTCATTACAAAAAGGCAAATATTGTGAGACAGATCTTGTATTACAAACAAAAAGCTTTTACTTTTTCTTCTCCTTAGAAATTGGAGAATACAAAATGAATTCTTTCTTGGCCTATTCATGGTTTGGTCACGGCTCAATCGAAGTAATAGACGAATTCGAATCAATAGCAAATCAAAATAGGTCATAAATGTCGGAATCATGGTAAAAGTTTGTGAGTCGTAAACTATCCATATTAGTGCGTGAGTTAGTTCCGCATTTACGAGCACCAAAACCAGTCGATTTCCCGGTCCCCATGTTCAGCCAGAGCCCATGAGGGCAAATGTAGTGACAAGTTATCACCGTCGCCATCGTCTGTTGTCTATTTATCGTGATTTGTGCTCCCACGATATTTGCCGCTCTCGTTACGATAATCAAGCGCTGTCTCGGCCGACGCTGAGTTCGTGCAGCTCACTTTTGCGTTTTGACCTTGCGTTGCTCTGATGGACTGTGCAGTTTCCTACTCTTATGTCGGGACGGTCGTTGGCCGCCGCATGACTTGGAAAACGAAGCTTCCAGCGATGCAGCATGTAGAAATATTAGCTGCAGAGCCACTCAAAAATGTGTCTCAAGCATGAAAGTAAAACTAAAAGAAAAGAAAAGAATTGTGCTCGTTTTGTTCCGTATGCAGAACATGCAGACAGACGACCAAAATGGCATTCCAGTATCACATTCGAAAGACTTGATTAATGCCGCCAAAAAGGACAACAACCAGTGAAATTATTGAGAGACACAGTCGAAAGTCATATGATTCACAATATTTTTCATTCTACATTCCGCCGTATATTCAGCCATATACACCCAACATTATGCACCCCCCTTTCATGATCATGCTCTACAATGACCCGTCAGCGTAGCATGGAAACTAATTCATCGGCTTGATGTAGAAGGATCTGATATTCGAATCACAATGTGGGGCCTCAATTTTGAAATAATAATTTTGGACGCGTTTATTTACCACGAAGTTTGTATTAGTTTCAAAAATATTAAATCTTCAAAAACGCTGGAAATTATCACCAGAAAGTCACTTCTGTAATGTTTCCCGGCTTCCCGAACCCAGTGTGCAACTGAACAGTCGTTGAAAACGTGACCTGCCCGACAGCATCAGCTACAGAACATACCACGCGCCATCCAACCAGCAGCACCAGCATCGTACGCATCGTTTGTAGGTTGCGTCGCGAGTGCCGCCTGGGTGAGTGGCGCGTAGTGGCCGAAGTCAGTCGAAGTAACTTATCGTCGGACGCGGCTCAGTTCTCTGGAGGCAGTCGAGCGGAACGGATCGTGCCCGACCTGCTCCGTAACGGGCGGCGACGACCACTACTAAGACCCGACCGTCGCCGTTGATGCGCCCCTTTCAAAGGACGCCGTGGGTCTACGTTTTTTGTGCAATTTAGTTATTCCTTCTTTCCCGATTAAAAACTTCGCAAAGTTGCCGTTATTCCTCATATTCGTCGCGTGTTGCTCCTGATTTCAGCCGAGTGTATCTGTGTGCTTAAGTGAGTTGAAAAAAAATGGTTTGTGACCGTCGATCGCATTGATGATTTCACCGGTGGCCATCATGGGGATAACAATGACGGCCACTGCCTGTGTTTGTCGCAAAACCTACAAAATAAATCTATAAAGTGTTTTTTACTGTACAAAATGCTGCAAATGGTAAAAATCCATGAGTTGGAGCGCAGTCATAACTGATTCGATGCCTCGGTTCAATTAACGCCATAAGTACCTTCTGAATAGGCTAGTTTGACGAATGCCAACCCTGTGAGTATGTGAACGGAACGTTTTTTTGGGTTGCTGACAGTGACCGGTGACGAATTGGGGCGCCTCCACTGCACGGAATACACGAAGAAAAATGTGTGAATTATCCTTTGCACGCGGTCCGAGGTGTGCTAACGAGGTGACAGTTACTGGCCGAACATGAACAATCGCGTGTAGTTGTGAAACATGATCGATCAGCTTAACCAAAAACCAGGAACGTAGTTTGTTTCAAACGGTGATTTCGATGCAACGAGGAATAATTCGTGTTTAAGTTAAACAAAGGACGTGGAAATGGACGTGACTGATGATCAAATTTTCTGTGGAATCTTTTACTATCAGCAAAACCTAGTGAACGAATGGTAACATCTACATTTAGAAAGATAACGTCTTTAGGGTTCACCGTTTAGATTTTGTATCAAGTTGTTATATCAAGATCTTACTGGCGAGTGAAACTAAGCAATACTTTCCAATGTTCCAAACGTGCTCCTGATATGGTGGCTACATAATGGTGATTATCGCTCCGATAGCTTAAGTTTAATTTTCGGCGCAATGCGGAGGGAGCGGATTTTAAACATTGATTGCGTTTATCTTTGCCCAATCCCCAGCTGACGGTGAGTCACCAAGCGCCTCCATCGACGAATGGTGAGCGATTGATGTGTGATTATCGGAAGGATTCCAGTGCGTAGCGGCCATGTTGTTCAAAACCGTTACTAAGCACATCATAGTGCATAATGTTTCAGAGATACATTGGCCGTTGGGCCATGCCCTGAAGTATCAACATTTGCAGCTAACTATTAGTACGACAACTTCTGACGCATCGAAACCCGAACGCATTGCGTCTCATAAATATGGCGAATGCCAAAATAAACCCTAAGAAAGGGAGTGCAAACCACGGGGATTCAGTGATAAGAATGCAAACTCAAGGTCTGATGTCTTCGACGGCGCCGCGAGTGCCAATGATTCGGCACTCACCGCTCTTATCGGCAGGCCATTAACTTGCTATCTGGAATTTAGAAGATGTCGTTTCATTAAAACCACAGCCCATAGCCCACGGTGCTGTGGTGCTTCAATTTGGTCAACGATTGGCCAATTTACAACGACTGGAAGATTACATCACTGACGCTTCAACAGCGCTGCACTTGGTAAATTGGCTAAAAAGAAAATTTCGTTGCACAATCTCACATCTCGGGAAAGTCCCAAACCGTTGGCTACATTTTCGTTGCTATCTTGACTCGCTAAGACCTTGGTGCGAGTGTCTCGATATCTCCGGCACTTTGTCTACAGATTATCTCGATTCGGAAGCGATCGTTAAATTCCCTGTGAAAGTGCGCTTCGCGAGAAGACTATTATTGCGTTCCTTGCTAATAGAGTTTCCAATGTTCATGAAACCGCCTTTCGTTCGCACATTGCGACAACCGTCGGTTGCAACACGCGTGATGTCTGTTTTTGATTTTTATTTATAACTTTCCATTACGAGAAGTACCAATAAACGTGGTGCATATGGACCAGAATCCACCGGTGGTCGGTAGGTAGGCACTCCCCGGAATGATGTTCTAAAATTAGACCAATTAATTAGCGCACCATAAATCCGTTCGCTCGATTAAGACATCGAAGGCGAAAGCCAAACGATCACCGGAGGTGGAAGGTGAGACTCACCGTTCCGTCCGAAGGTTCCGTCCGAACCATGGTCTGAACGGAAACATAATAAACACAATTTGTGCCACTTTCTTTCCGCTCTGATCTCTGATCTGCTAAGAATTCGGAAACGGGTTGGTTTCGGATACGGGGCGCCCCGACGGCTTCGAGATGATCGATTGTACGATGTGCTCAAGATACGTTCCCGACACGGTTTGTTTTAAGAAGCGTGATCCAACGTTCGATCAAACGACTCGCAAATTCGCTCAATCGGTTTATTTCTCTTACGCTTTTCACAGATTTTTCGCGGGTTTTCGCACCTTTTTTGTTGCAATTTGCTGAACAAACAAAGCGGTCGACTCGTTTTGAGGGATTTTTGAGATGTTCTGCCAACGGTGTGTGCCCCCGGTGAAACGGTTTGGTATGTAAACAGTGTTCCACAGGGGTTTGAAGCCGTGTAAACCGACAAAAAAGGCGACCCCTCGTGAATGACTCCATCACGAGTGCGAAAGTGGTCGGGTAAACTTTGAACATAATTTTCGGTGGACTTATTTCACGAATATTGCGCTCCAGTGCGCTGCGTAAGGTGGGCTATTTTTATCTCCCCTTATCTGTGGCCCAGGTCTTCTTGCGCCGGCTGAGCGCCTGGGGCGGGCCACATCTTGAATTGCTCCGAATAAGCACTCCGAACGGCGCGATTATCGTGCGCCGAATGACATTTTAACTGTCGTTAACGTCTTGCGCTTAATTTACAGCGGAAGACTTTACGGTAAACACTCCATCCAGTGGTCCGTTCATCCGTTTAAGATTTCCGGATAGGATCGTCGATTCCACGCCCGCCCTATCGTAGCCGGAAAGCATGCAACACTATCGCACCCGAAAAAAGGCGATGTTGGACACTGTGACAGTGTGCAGCTGGATTAACCTTCTCTGCTGCATTCCATCCCCGGACCCGGTTAGCAAGGCCCGCTCCCCCGCGGTACTAGCGTTTACTCCGTTAGTGCCCGAAGTGATGAGTAAACAAAGATAAAGTAAGACGCCAATTCGCGTAGTCTTCTGCCGTGCGCCGCGTACTGGTTGGAGGCGTAAATGCCGCGCTAAGTTCATAACCCGGCCTTCGCTATCGCGCCCGCTCCATGCCGGCACCGGATCCAGGTTACCCCGGGGCCTGATAATCCTGGGTCTGGGTCATAGGAACACTGGCCGCCGGAGTTTCGGATAATCGCCGTCCCCTTGATGTAGGCGATTCGCGCCGAAGGGCCAGCTGGGCACGCTCTGCGATAAGGGCACTACCCGCCAACCAACCGTCAGCCGCGGAGATCGGCCAGCGAACGAACTGAAGCCCGATAAGCTTGTTGTAGCGCGATTGTGCCCGACTCGTGGCCCACCTAATGGCAATCAATCAGTATTTGAATAAGGTGTCCCATGGCTCCACACACGGCACTCAGTTTTGGGGGTTTCGTTCGAAGGGGGGATCACCCACTTTCGACCGTGAACAGGGTTTGTTGACTCGCCCGACTAAGTCCGACGGTCGATAGTCGGCGCGGTGTCGATGCAGTGTCAGATGTTCAGATGCGGCAGGTACCATAAACCCCGTCGCTGCCATATTGCTTTTAAGCGTAATATGCACCCATTTGCGACGGGATAATTGTGCTGCGTCGCAATTCCGCTCCGTTTGCCGCAAAATAATCAACCAATCAGAGGGGTCGATAAGGACGATTGGGTTTCTCGACGTAGCTCTGGTTCTAGCAATAGTATTACAATTAACAGCTACGAAACGTTTCTTTCTAGCTTTCTTAGAATGGCATCAGATATTATGACACTGTTTTGGAAGCCGGAAGTATCCATTATCACGCTGATGAATGATTCCCTTCTGGCTTTGTCTGGTCGTGTTGGTTCGTTTCAATAAATCTTTTGTTGTCAAATCGCGATACGATAAAGGTTTGTTTATCTAGGCCGCGTACAGTACATCACGTGCGACGACTTACAAGCGCCTACGGCAATGTAACTGCTGCTTAATCTGTCCCCTTTTTGAGCTTCTTTGTTTGATGGAGCCTAAATGGAAATTGATCTACATATTCAATTGTTTCCCTTCACAAGAGTTGTGTGAATCTGCCCATCTTATCTGTTTTTTTTTCAATAAGGGTATGTATGTTTTTGGGTGTTCAATAAGTTCTTTGCCTCGATAACAGAGTGCGCTACTACGAGCTTTATTTTTATTATATTAGTACACTTTTAATATAAATGTATGTGAAGTCTAATTTTAATCGGTCGCTTATTTTTTTTACTAGCCATTTAGCATCGATGCGTCACAGCATTTTTTACAACGGAAAAAATTAAGTATCATGCAGTGATTGAATTATTTTTTTTTTAAAGTTAGCAAAGGAAAATTATGAACGAATGTTGAAAGTCTCTAAGGACTCGTCGCTCTCAATTAAGGCGTTAAAAGGGGGGTTTCTGATTGAAAACGAGATCGTACAAGCCTTCAGGACGATCCACGTCAAAAACGTCATAAAAAGACACAACACACGAAATCGTAGAAAAAATACAGGATGTCGAATTGGGAAATCGTCGAATCACTTAAAGAGATTTAGTATAAAGCCTAGCCATCTTATTGCGCAGTACAATCAATATTTTTACTGAAGTATTGGGTTTCAAAAAGGTGTTTGCAAAATGGATGCTGCATTTGCTAAAAATTTTACAAAAATGCATTCGAATGCAAGTTTCTCGGCAACATTTGGAGCTTTTTCGAAAGGGTAAAGTGGATTTTGTGCATCGATTCATCAGTATGGATGAGACTTGGGCCTATCACCATGATCCTGAATCAAAACAAGAGGCTAAGGAGTGGTGTGAAGCTTTTTCTTTGGTTCCGAAACGAGTTTGTCCAGAGATTGCCTAAAATGATGTTAGCATCAGTTTTGTGGTATTGGAAATTTGCGCATGGAATTTTATTGGTGGATTAATTGCCAACTGATAAAACAATATTTTTTAAATTATTGTTGTATCTTTTGAGACCTACTGAAAGTGAAAATTCGTGGACCCTAGCGGCTTCCATCTGTTTTCCGACCCAAAACACATCATTTGTGAAAAGTGTTTTTCATCGATTGATGACGTCATAACAGCTCTGGAATCGTATTTTGAAGACGTTCCAGTTTTTCGCGTCATCGATAGAACTTATAAATTGGAGTCTCGTAGGATCAACTACATTGATGTTCAGGGAGGCTATACTGCATAACAAAGTGAATTTCCAAACCATAAAATTGTATTTTTCTTGTCGAGGCAAAGAACTTTTTGAACGGCCTAGCATGGTTCCTGGTTCAAGAATAATTCCTACTCTATCCGGCGTCCGGTGCTATTTTAAGCCATCGTCTGACAAAAGCCGAAAATTAACATACCGCCGCCAAGTTCCTACGACGTTGGGTGGGGTTGCGTTTCGTTTGTTGTCCGTCTGGCAGCTTCAATAAATTGTACATACCATAAACCGGTCCCGTCCCGTGCCGAACTTCCGCCGGTGGTAAACCGGTAAAAAGACGGTGAGTTACGGTTCGGGTGAAAAGTTTAACGATGTTTGGAGAGTAAGCGGCAAAACGGTGACAGGTCCGCCGGCTGGATATGAATGTTTTTCCACGGACATAATTCGCAAAACGCTCAATAAGAAGACTACAAAGAATGCAATCGTTGTTACCGAACACCAAGGTGAGTCTAGGTCCGAGCACAACATCCTGCGACCATGTAAATTCTCCCTGCCGTTGACATTTACCTCTAGTTAAGCGGAAGGCGTAAGGCGAAAACCGGGGACCCGTTCGTTTTTGTTTGGTCGGTTTTCGGGTCCTTCTGGGTCATGTGATCGGAAAACTAGGCCACCATTCTTCGTGACACGACATTCGTAGGACGGAGCACGTTGACTTTGGATTTGCTTCATTGCTTCCTTTTCCTGACCTAATGTCGGTTCCGAATCCGCTTGAGGTGGGCAGCATTTCATGTAGCTTCCGCTGTTTTTGCTTCGTTCTCAAGGGCAGTCAGTTCCTTGCACCTAGGACAATCGGCCTAACAGGGTGGGAGACATAGTTTTCCTGAAGAACTGAGAGAAACCCCTCGCTTGAAGGGCACGGGTCGCGTGATGATACGGAGTGTATGTCGACGGTCAGTCGGTTGTTCGGCGTTGTCAGGAAATCGCCAATTGTTTCGTGACTATTTTTAGACTGCATGACGACTTCAGCGGGCGCAGCGACATTTCATTCCCCCGTCGACAGCTCGACGCCGCCGTCCGGGAGTTCATTTTCATTAACGTTCCGGCTTGAATGTCCGTGTTCGCTGTAACACATTCATCATCCATTCCGTGAGCACCGCCAAGGAAGCGGGACTGCCCTCGGGGTGGTGGTAGAGTTACATTAGGACAATGCATTGGTGAAAGCACCCGACCTTCCCCGGGGCTGTGTTGTGAGTATAATCTATGCAGCGTTTGAAACATATAAAGCAGGGTCAGCAGCATAGGGCAAGCTTGTTAAGGCCAGGTTTTCAAACATGCATGGTGATGCGTGTAATCAAGACCATTAACGTACATCGCACTGGGGCTTGATACATGATAACCGTCGTCCCACATTATTTTATAATCCCCGTTTTATATTCTTTGTTTATGTTTTAGTATGTTTTAGTAGTTGTAGACATTCCGTTTCTCACCTGGCGGTCCCTTCAGCACGGAAGCATTTTCATTTGAAATTGTTCAAGAAATTATTTACCAGCCGCATTTTGTTGCCCACGTAGCCACGTCATACACATGCTCTATCTCGATAGTTTATTCAACTTTTCCTCAAACAATCCTAATGGCAACCGGAACATGGAGATTCGACAAGCAAACAACGCTATTGACACCAGATCTCTAATCAATTGTTTGTTTACTACACAAAACGGACGCCGCTTCGAACGGCGAACAGTGTGTGTTGATTAAAAACAACTTTTAGTATGTTCCTAATGCTACTAATCTGCCTTCTTGCATCATTGCTCGTCTACAAACTCTAGATACGCTTCGTTCATACGGTGACGAGTCTGGTTTTACAGTAAGCAATAAGTTTTACTGAACATAGGTAATATGAAACGGTTTATGAATTAAAATACATCATGATGATTACAGGGTTTATTTCTACAAATTGTTGTTCGTGCTTACTACTCCATAAGCCAATTGAACTTTTACCATAACATTTTATATTTGGGCTACAGTCTCAAAAGCTATGTTGAAACTTTCCTTATGTCAGCTATGACTAATCTAATTTCAATTTGCATTATGTTATGGTTACGGTTAGGATATTTTTTATTTTATTGGAACTTTATTGGAGATAAATGCGTACAGAAATATTCCTCATTGGAATTGCAGCTATTTGATTCTCTTCTCTTCCAATAAATTTTTAAGTCCAAAGTATCAAAATGATTCAAATTAAAATGTATCTATTAAAATCTATGTATATTATATGTTAAGCCACGTAGCATTGAGTCATTTTATCCTAATTATAAGTAATGACTAACAACATCTTATAGCTAGTTAACTTTAAGAGCTTCAGATAGTTGGCTCTCGAATTGTTGGGTGGAAGTAATTATTGCATCTACTCATTGAGACTTCTTTTAGTTTGTTAATTTCAAACGATAGTCTTTGCGCACCAGCAAGGTTTAGGACAACATTCGCTGGTGTGTGCTTAGTGTGCTGATGTAACGGGATGATAACGTTCGAGGTCTGGTCAAGGTGGAGGTATCTGTAGACCTTTATCCTAGATAGAATTATGGACCTTTTCAGTGTGATCTACAAATCCTATACAAATCCCGTGGTCTTATTGCGTGGTTACTGGTTCGTCTGTAGCGGCATTTGTTCGAATTTGCCGAACAAACGCGGGACCGAATGCCTTGCTAGCATCTTGAGAAGATCGTTGTACAGTAACAGAAAGCATCGTTTACACATCAATTGCTTCTCGCATTGTTCACCGGGCTCATGTTGATATCGTCTCTTTTCACATTTAAATTACATCCTCTATGGCATTGACCAACGTGCCAGAGTACTAGAGACCAGTACGAACCACAAGCGTATCGTACATCTTCCGAGCGGCAAAGTCTAAACTAAGTGTTATCGCTCTTGAAGGCTACGGGCGCACCTCAATTGTTGCTCCATTGGAAGATGTGTGACACTCGTCGTCTGAGTCAAGCTCCGGATACGCCTTTTGCGGCGTTCGGTACATCGTTCCATTTAAACGATACACCGGAAAAACATTAACTTCTCAGTGGAAGTGCTCAAACAGACAAACAATGTAACGTACCCTCGACTGAATTCTTGAACTGGCGCTGCACACGTGACACGACGACCGGATGAAAGTGAAACCCTTCAATAGTCAACGTCATTCAGCAACGGCGCCAACTCCAATGAAATTCGTGTTCCGTTTTCGTTTGTAGGTTAAATTTTCGGATTTTGAAATCAAAACGAGTCATCGAGCGTCACCAAACGGCGCACGGCGAGCGTTTTGTCCCATTAACCCTGGCAGGGTGCCCAACCCCTCGCAGGAGCGATCCCACCGTGCCGTTCGGCAAGGTCGTTCGGTTAAAGTAGAACGCCACCAGCAAGCCCCAACAACCAGTACGACCGGCCGGCGGCCACTAATCAACGGGCGGCGGAGACGCGAATGGAGACGATTAAGAGGGAAAATATTCAGCTAGGTGATAATCGAAAGCTTGTGGGCACGATGGCCACCAGTGCCTCGGTAGCGGCACCCCAACCGCGCACACCACCGAAACTGGGTGCTAGGTCGCTGGAGGTGAGAGATGACGGAGACCAGCGGGTGCCAGGGCCGCCACTCGCACCGACCGACGTGGCCGACGGTTCGCGGCTGGCGAACGACGAATCAGTTCCAACCCCGAGTTCGCCGGCATCGCACCGTGGTGCGTGGTTTCGGAAGTCCAACACTTGCGGTAGCCTGTACGTGCAGTGCGCCTGTAACCCAGTGACCCCTGGTCAGTGTGGCAAGTCTAGACTGGAGACCCCCTTCGAGTCCAGGTCCGCGCAGCACCCGACTGCCCCGCAGAAGCAACGTCCAATTTCCCTGTCGGACAAGGACATTCGACGAGTCCGACCCCAATCGTTCGTCCATCCGGATAGCCCCACCACGGTCTACGGAGCAGAGAGCTACCAAGACGTCCTGGGAAAAGCGCTCACCTCACGGACCTCGGTTACGGCCGCTCAGACGACCTGCGGTGGCTACGAGATACTGCACACGGCCACGGCCGTTCGCTCCAAACGCTACTCTACGCCAGCCATCGGTACGAGCTACGCCTTCCATCCGGAGTTTGTGCTCCAGAAGCTCCCGAACGAACCAGGTCCAGCAACGCCACAACCCCTGGTGGAACCTCCGAAAGTGATCCCAGCAACTCCGGACGCTAACGCGCTAACGCGGGTTGTGTTCAAACAGCGACACTGCGCCAGCTACCCGGGCTTCCAGGAGAACGCGCACTTCGGGAAGTCGCTCTCGAACGGCACCTCGAACGCGTCCAGCCTCGACGTCGGCTGTGCCTGGGTGGAAGAGGAAGACAGTACCCAGGAGTATCTGGCCGATGTTTGCGAGCGAACGGACGATGAAGATTGGGAAAATACACCACCCTCGGCCACGTATCTGTCAACGCCACTAGGTCCCCTGGCGGGCGACTCCCTGAAGCCGGATGGGTCAAGGGTTCCGTCTAGCAACTGTGGCCACACCGAGGTGCTAATTGAGTCGGGCAGCAGTAAACCGAGCAGCGCTTGCGGTATTCCGGCGCGAAAAGGCAACGAGTATTTCGCAGGCGTCCGACCGAACGGCAGCAAGCTAAGTGTTTCGCTTGACAGTGTTGCCACCGGGACCGGTCGGTACAGCAGAGCCAACAGCAGTCCACCGAGTTCAGTGACGCACCTTCTCACGCCGCTGATACCGATACCGTCACAGCTCAACTACTCCGCCAAGGAGTACCTCATCCAGTCCGGCATACTCGGTCCAATGGGGAACGGGTCGTCGCTGCTGATGCGCAAAACCTCCAAGATCGTCCCGAACATCGACACACCGATCAAGGAACGGGTAAGCGAGTGAGGTGCTAAGTGGCCGTCCCATTCAGTGCGCCATTTAATTCGACGTTCCCAAGCACCGAGTGGCGGACGTTTTCTAATCCTGTCCTGTTCGCCCGTTGTAGATACGAAAAAATTCGGTCAAACTGTGGGGCAAGGTTCTGACCGAAGACCGGCGCAAATCCTTGTCCGGCCAGTGTGACAGTCTGCAGTCGTACGGCAGTGCGATGACGGTCAGCGGAGAGCACACGCTCGAGGACGAGCTGAACAGCTTGCGGAGACTGCTCCGGGCGCGTGATGAAGAGATCGACAAACTGCGGAGAGAGATCGATAAACTTAAGGTAACAGGTAGCAGCACGGTGCTATGTGACCCCTTCACTAATCTGCTGTACTGTAGAGTGTTTTGCAGCAAAAAGCGGTCAACAGTTTGGAGCAGCCGAATGTGGTGACCGCCGCAACGGCGGAACAGCATCCAAAACCAGGACTCGGGAGCCCGACCGGTACACCGACTTCGGGGAAGGGCTCACGGTGTGTGGCCGAACGAGAGCTACTGTCGAGTATACAGGCGAACTACGCCATGGCCGGACAACCCCTGTCCGAGCTGTTCGGGACGTCGGGCAACAGTTTCACGCTGAACCAGATGAAATCGGTCAAGGGTATTACGCTGCAGGCGATGAAGAAGCAGGGCGTATCGGGCGAAAGCTGTGACCTGATGGGCAGCCAATCGAGCGACATCAAGGTGCCGAAGTACAAGAAAGATTTCAGGTACGCGATGGCAGACCCTTTTTCGGGCGGACACTAATCTTATCTCTTTACTTTTTCCGCTCGCAGCGCCAAGCAACTGATCAAAGACGCCATCATGGAGAACGATTTCTTCAAGAATATCGACTCGCTACAGATAAGGGAAATTGTGGACTCGATGTACAGCCGGGAGTTCCGCAAGGGAGAGTACGTCATCCGGGCGGGCGACGCCGGTTCCCATCTGTACGTGTCGGCGGCGGGCGAGTTCGAGGTGATCAAAGACGGAAAAGTACTGGGAGCGATGGGTCCTGGGCGAGCGTTTGGAGAGCTGGCGATACTCTATAACTGCACGAGGACAGCATCGATACGGGGTAGGTGCGCGATCCGGTGAATCCTGTTTTCAATCAGATAATTTCGAATTATCGTCCACTTCGCTGTCTAATCCCATAAAGTGCTGTGTGATTCCCGAGTATGGGTATTGGATCGAAGAGTTTTCCAGCAGATTATGATGCGTACGGGCATGCAGCGTATCGAGGAGAATGTAAATTTCCTCAAATCGGTCCCACTGCTGAAGCACCTCAGTAACGACGTGCTGACGAAAATTGCGGACGTCCTGGAAGTGGTAAGTAGCTGCCTCGAGATGGCTCGATTATTACGGCCCCAGCTTCAAAAGACCGTTACTACAACACGTGCCGCTTCTGGGCACTTCACCTTTGCCGTGACATTGTTGCAGGAATTTTATCCCGCCGGAGCGTATATCATCCGCCAAGGGGCTGCCGGTGACACATTCTTTCTCATTAGCCAGGGAACGGTAAAAGTTACCCAGCGGCTACCGGGTATGTAGGGGGCCTCGGGCCATAAACGTTGTTGCTTCCCGCCAGTAACTACACTGCTGGTCAATAAAATAGGTAAAAGTGTTTAAGCTGCATTATTTGATCATTATTCAATTTGATAGAAGTACTAAAAATAAGATAAAGATAGTCTAAAAGAAGTGAAAAATTATAGGAATTCGCTTATTGCAAAAGAAAGCATATTAAAACGCAAAATTAGCCAGTATCCCGCGTATCCGCCGTTGTTTTGAAGCACTTCATTCATTTTCCTTGGCAGCGAATCGACCAAATCATGACAAATTTTTGCTGGAATGGAATACCATTCCTGCTGCACTTTTTACCACAATTCATCTTTGTTTGAAAAATATTGTCCAGCGAACTTTTGCTTCAAGGTATTCTACAAGTTTTCAATATATTCAAGCACGATTTCATTAGCTTCGCCATATGCTTGGGATCGTTTTTTTGTTGAAATACCCATTTCTGTGGCATATTTTCTTCTGCGTAAAACAGCATAACGTCTTCCATGATTGATATATACTCGAAAGTGTACTGTGTACTCTGAAATGCGGAGCAATACCAGATTATGAAAAATATCCCCAAATCATGATCAGTACATCCTGTACATCATGTACAGTTTTTCTGTAAGCCTTGGATGGAATTATTTGTCAGCAGGTCGCCGAACATTCCACTGAGAGTCTGCTCGAAACAAATATATTTTACTTTCGTCGCTCCATACAATATTATGCCGCTTTTTCGTAACCTTCAGTAACAATGTCAAGAACGATATTGAGCAGCAAACTGTTACTGTAATTTTGACTGTAATTTTTTTTAATCAATAGTGGTACTTTTCTTGCAATTGGCCCTGGTAGATTAGCTTCTTGCAATCGCCTATGGACAGGTTGGTTTGGGCTAATAATGTTATTTATTATTGAGCACATCATTCTGGACGAAGGAAACGGATCCGCTAACCAAACTGCTGCAACCAACGCTGTCCAAACTGATATGCGATGATCTGTCGTTGGCTTGGTTTTTCTTGTTTTACCTCGTCGTCGCCGACGATTTTTTTAGATTCACAATTGAAAACTGATTACAGGAAGATCAAATAAACCAACTCCTTTCAAGAAGTCGTGTGAAATTGCAGCGTTTACAACGAATTACCTATTTTATTGACCAAGCCATATCAGACTGCTGCTTACACCTATTTTATTGGGCAGCAGTGTAACTCTCATTATGTTTCTTCCTTAAATTCCTGGCTGTTTCCAACGCCTGCTGCGAGTAGGTCGTGCGGTGGACGAAGAAATTCGAATCCTGGTTCGGGGCGAGTACTTCGGCGAGCAGGCGCTCATTAGGGAGGACAAGCGGACGGCCAACATTATCGCGATGTCACCGGGCGTCGAGTGTCTGACGCTGGACCGCGAATCGTTCACCAAACACATCGGTGACCTGTGCGAACTGCAGGAGAAAAATTATGGCGACGAAGAACGGGTGCTCGCATTCCGGAACTTGGAGAACACTCAGCCTTCGCTCGGTTCCTGCCAGCCGGGTAAGCAGAGTGTGTGATGGTTTCTTTGTGACCTTCTGGTTGTGATTCCCGAATGCCTCCGTAGAATTGATGGACGTGAACTTGGCCGATCTGGAGGTGGTCGGAACGCTTGGAGTCGGTGGGTTCGGACGGGTCGAGCTGGTTAAGGTGGAACACGCCGGAAACACGCAGGTCTATGCGCTGAAGTGCATGAAGAAGCGTCACATCGTTGACACCCGGCAACAGGAGCACATGTACAGTGAGAGGAAAATTATGCTCGCCTGTCACAGCCCGTTCATCTGCCGGCTCTACCGAACGTACAAGGACTCCAAGTACGCCTACATGCTGCTGGAGGCGTGCATGGGCGGCGAAGTGTGGACGATTCTGCGCGATCGGGTTACGTTCGAGGACTCGACGGCCAAGTTCATCGTGGGCTGCGTGCTACAGGCGTTCGACTTTTTGCACGCCCGTGGCATCGTGTACCGGGACCTGAAGCCGGAGAACTTGCTTCTCGACGCGCGTGGCTATGCGAAACTGGTGAGGCTCTGGGCACACTGCCTTCATCTGCTCGTTGGTCCTGATTGGTCTTTTGGGGTCTGCCGTAGGTTGATTTTGGATTCTCAAAGTTCATCGGCTACAGCAGCAAAACGTGGACGTTCTGCGGGACGCCAGAGTACGTGGCACCGGAAATCATTCTGAACAAGGGCCACGATCGGTCGGTCGACTACTGGGCACTGGGAATTCTCATACACGAACTGTTGACCGGAATGTAAGGATCCGGCAGACTTCAAGCTTCAACTCATGGTCATGATTCGATGATTCCTTATTCCTTTTCAGACCTCCTTTTACAGCGGCTGATCCTATGAAAACGTACAACATTATTTTGAAAGGCATCGACATGGTCAGCTTTCCGAAGCACATGTCCCGCGCCGCGGTTAGCCTGATCAAACGTCTATGCCGCGATGTGCCTTCCGAGCGGCTCGGGTATCAACGGGGAGGCGTTCAGGACATCAAGAAGCACAAGTATGCCCCTTTGTCATTCCGCTCAACGGGCATGGTTTAATGCAGAATTTGGCTCTTGTAGATGGTTCCAGGGATTCGACTGGGACGGCCTGATCGCACTGACGCTCAAATCGCCTTTGCAACCGAATCTGAAGGGGCCGCTCGATATGTCAAACTTTGACATCTTTCCTAAAGACTTGGACATTCCACCGGACGAGCTGTCCGGGTGGGATGCGGACTTCTGAGAGCTTCACCGACCTCCGAGCCTCCGGTTCGATCGGTCCGTTAGTGATACAAACAATCTGCAATATGCTAGCAATAATATATTTGGACCGCCAGTAAAACCAACCAAACACATTCAGTTTCAAAATGCATTCTATTTTGCTACAGAGAAAAACAGAAAGAACTTATTACTAAGGTTGTGCAGTCTCTCTGGTCTATGGCCGGTACTCTAGCTGAAAGATGAACGTTCGTATCTGCATCGGATTGAGCACGATCTCGAAACCATCGTCGGCAATGTTTCGTCCAGTATCAGCCTCACTTCGCGGCCGAGGCGCAGAACGAGCTGGGTCCACATGCGAGGATCTTCCGGTATCGGACCCGTAAACGATGTACGAAGGATCGGGCTTAAACTTCATCCTGCTGGAGTCCTCCTTGAACTGGTTGGCAGCAAGCGTGGTTTCGCGCACCTCTTCGATGCTAAACTGGCGGAACACGTCCTGGACGTTGAAACGCACCGGTGCGGAGTACAGTGGATCCTCATCCGCCTCCAGGAGGTGCTCGAAGCGGACCAGAATACTATTATCGTGCCAGGGTTCGAACGTAAGCAGGTGTACGTTCAGCGGCAGCGACAGTGAGAGTGCAGAGTACTGGAAACAGACGGGAACGGTGGGTCAATGGAACCATTAGGGATAACCTTGTGGGTACTTACAATGTTGGTGTACTGCTTTTGCCAGTCTTCGTAGTTGACGTTGCTCACATCGCTGAAAAACAGCCAGTTCGGCAGCAGTACCTGGTTCTGCAGGAATCGCTCCCGAGCCTCGAGCGTAGGGCTGGTGGAGGTTTTTGGACCAAAGATGACCCAATGCTTACCGCGCGCTACCAGTCCCCGGCCGAACTCGGTTTCGTCCAACGCTTCGTCAACCCCAAACGCGTCATCGTGGAGCAACCGTCGATGCACCATCAACTCAAGCGAACCATCCTCCAAACTCGAGCCACCCTGTGCCCGGTCGTTCAACACGGCCAGTCGAAGGTTTGGATCTTCGAGCGCAATCCGGGCCGTCACGGGGTAATAGTTACCGGCCACTTTCTCCAAGAGATCCACATTCCAGGTATCTCGGTGGTTGCGCACGCGCTTCATCATTTCACGCCCGTTCGAGTCGGTCCAGAAGACACCGTTGGACTGGGTGGCGGTATAGAATCGGGACACGATCTCCTTCCCAATGCCATCCTCGACCGGAATCGGACCGACCATCCACTCGAACTCGATGTGATTTTCATCGGCGTACACTCGGACCACTTGACTGATCCAATCGTTAAACACCTGGTGGACCTCCTGGACGGTGGGTCCTTTCACCACCGTTAGCTGCACGGTTTCGGTGACACTTTTCTCGGTCCCGTTCGGGCGGAAGATGTACGCGCCCGACGATCGGTTTTGGTACTCGGCATTATTACCGAGAGCTCCCTCGTAATACACGAACGTCTGGTGGAGCCGGTTCGTTACTCCATCGACGGTGATCGAGCTCATGAAGCCGCTGCTGTCGAAGTTGATGTTAAGGTATTGGTTGCCGATCGTAACCTCCTCTTGCTGCCACTGTTTCGCGGGGATAGACGGTTTCTCTGGGGTCGCTGGTTCTTGCGCTGGTTGGTGCACGAAATCATCCACTGAGTCCATGGCACGGGTCACAAAGTATGATTTGAAGCCCAGTGGGGGTAGCTCGTTGGCGAGAAACACCAGTTCCGTGGTTGCGTTGCTGAACCGATAGCTGATGCTCTGTACCGTCTCAGGAATCGGTACGAGCTGCGAAGGAACCTCTACGTTGCGATAGTCTCGCACGACGTATCGGGCCCCGGTGATCGGAACGCGCACATACTGATGGCTAGCATGGGCGAGCGGATTGTACAGCGTCACGGTGAAGCTATCCTTCGACTCCGTCAGTTCACATTTGCTTACATTCAGCAGATGACAGGATTCAAAGGCGAACTTGTAAGTTGGTTCCGGTGCGGGTTCCCGATCAAGAGGATGCGCCCGTGCCCGACGGAATTGGGGATCGACGA
This sequence comes from Anopheles bellator, assembly GCF_943735745.2. Lineage (NCBI taxonomy): Eukaryota > Metazoa > Arthropoda > Insecta > Diptera > Culicidae > Anopheles > Anopheles bellator. The sequence goes on from NC_071286.1 coordinate 52,477,326, forward strand.
TTTGATTCAGAGCTGCCTGGGTGTTGACTTCGCAAGCTCCCATCGCTCGGTGCATCATACGGGTGTAGTCGTCGGACACGTGCTGCTTTTCGGTCCCGGTGATGGCATCGTGGTGCTGCATCACACCCATCGCCTCCCGCAGCACCGTCAGATGTGGTTCCATGTGTTCCTCCCGAGACGGGGCCAGTGCGGTAAGCTGTTTGCAAACTTGCAGCAAGTGATTTCCGACCCGCTCGTAGCGCTTGCTGGTCGGTCGAGACGTATAGTACCCGGTCCAGTACGAGTGGGGATCGGAAGCGTAAGGGAAGAAGTCGTCACTCTTCGTAGGCCACGTGATTCCTGTATCGTGCAGTGCCTTCAGATAGCAGGACGGTGTGGAGTAGAACACGTTCACGTTCGTACCACTCGCTTGCCGTGCGTTGGTGTACCTGTCATGAGGGTCCTGGTTAGTGATCGCCACGATCGAGTAGAACTCTCCCTCTTTCCTACTCACTTGATCAGTTTGTCCATGTTTTTGAAGTACACGTTAGCGTCCATGAAGGTGAAATCTCCACCCATCGTGAGGAGGATGTTGTTCGTACGGTAGCTTTGAGCCTGCTGATCCACGTAATATAGGAACTTGTCGACCTGCACGAAAAGATCAGTGAGAGAGAGCTACATCCCGAAACTACACTTCTTATTACGTACTTTGGCTTTGACGTTGTTCTCCGCCGAATAGCGCCCATCGATGAACGGCTCGTCGGAGCACAGGATATCGAAGCAGAACCCGGCCGGCGCTTGGTACAGGTTGTAGTGCACCCCAGTGAACAGCTCATCATCGTGCAGGTTGGCACTGGTCTGCCAAATCATTTCCGCCCGTTTGTGGTTCATGCGTTCCTCCTTGTCCTGGTAGTCGAGCCGGCCAAAGAACAGCCCATCGTAGCCCATCTGCGCCAACAGCGATGCCTGTTCGCGCGAGTGTCCGAACGGATCGATCTGCCATCCGATCCTTGGCCGTCCACATGCCCCGAACGTGTCGTTCAGCTTGCGCAGACCCCAGGTAAACTGGTCCACGATGCTGTGGTAATGGGCTGCCGCCTCATCGTTCATACTCCATGCTCCGCCAATGAATTCCAGGCGTCCCTCGTTCACCAACTGTTTGACCTGCTGCTGCAGTTCCTCCGTTTGCTCGTACCACCATTTGAAGAAGAACGCTGATTCGACGTAGATGAACTTACGCTCGGAGTTGTCCAGCAGCGACTGTATGACCGAATCGATAATGTACTGCACGCCGGCCTTCTGAATGCTCGTTCTACCTACGGAACCGGGGATCGGGGATAATGCGGGATTTGGCGTAGTACGCGTAGTCGTGGCGTTTCTGATACTCACTGCCATAGTAGTACTGATCGACGGTCTTCAGCCAACCCACATCGTCGTGCGTATGTGGCACCAGGTGGACGTTCAACATATTTTTCTTCGGTTTCGGGCACGACTGCAACGACAAAAGTTTCACCATTGGGGTTTAACCATTGGGGTCTTGCATTGTAAAACAACCGTAAAAGTGGGACATTAATTTGTAATGGCAATATTAATGGATTTTCGAAGCGGCTCAACGGGGCAACGGGCAGCAACAGAAAACGGCACAACGCTTATCGTTTGAAAACAACCCTTTCAGCGCTTTGTTCACGTTTGAATATTACCTCTTATCACTGCACTACATCACGAAGCAAGATTCAGGGATAGCTATAATCAACTTTGGGTGAAGTTCCGATCTCAAACAAAGCTGACTGAAACTATTTTAGTTTTCAAACTGTGGCCAACTCTTAAAGAATAATTTGAAAGGTCTACTTAAACTCTTTCAAAGTTCGCGAAAGTCCAACCGTTTCTTTAAAAAAATAATGATTATAACTAGTGACAATAATTTGCCAATATTGAATTATTCCGATCTCTTGTAGTAAAAACTAACACTGGGACAAGCCAAGTTCTGTCGCCGTTGTAAAATTGGCCTTTTTTTACCTACCTCATATCCGCATGATCGGTCACTAAACTTTCGACCAAATTCTTCGTACTCATCACTTTCGGCCTGTTGCTTGACGATCGTATTGCCGGTACGTCGGGCTTCCGACCGGAACGGTCCACACGAGACCAGTGTCAAGGTGCCGCAGATGAGAAGCACGGCGAAGAGCACCGTCACAACAGCCAGACGGCCGCAAATCGAATTGCTGCTGCGTTTTAGCATAGTTCAAAGATTATGCCTCCTGTAAAGGGCCGTGGTGAGCCACCGATTGTGTTCCTGTCCACCAGTAAGGAACCGTGCGTTCCGTGTGACTTCGCCGTTAACGGATGCTAAGATACACACTATTCCATTAGGCGGTTCGATCCTGCCTTCGAAAACTTGTTCCTTTATGACCGCGAATTGCGTTTAAGTCCACTCCAAACAGATTCCCGGGACCGACTGAGCGTTCCAGCGGCTTGCCCGGCCACATAAATCCGATGAACCCGTTGCTGATAATGAACTTGCGGTCACTCGCGGAGTCGACCGTTCTCTTTCTCTCTGGCGTATCGCTGGTTCCCGTGAAAGTCGATGAACTCGGACATCGGAGAGTGTTGGTGACCGGCTCTTCTCGGCTGCTGTGGACGGTGGGGAAGATCGTCTTGGCTTGATCACTGAGATAATGATCCTCTTCCGCCTCATTGATCGACGTGGTTTCGCGGCACGCATTTCGCGGTTTAGCTTCGGCCGCTAGTGATCTTTTTCGACTTGACCACACCAACACAAGCGAAGTTCGGGCGCACGTTTGTCTGTTTTGTTTTTGTTTGTTTGCTCTGGATGCACACGGTTTTCGAGCGGTTTTCTTTCCCGCGCGGATTCGTTACTGGTTCGTTTTTGTTTTCTAAACCGATTCTGCTGCGTTTGCTTTTGCGTTCGCTTCCAAAACATTTTTCCCGATCGGCGATCGAAAGCGAATGTTTCACTCACATTTCATTTTCACTTCAATCATTTTCGGCCCCCAGAAAAGGTGAATGTGGTGCTTGGAAGGTGCTTGGAGGGAAAATGGTCGAAAATTAATCCACACTTTCGGAGCCCTCGCCCGGGGGCACTGCTGGCGGCAAATGTTTGTGGGACGAAAGATTCGATCCGAGTTCGGTTCCGTCTGCCTGGAGAAAGGCAGTAAAATAATACGAGAAATGCGTGCCGGCGATGGCGGTGCAACAATTTGCTGTGTTTCCGATCCGACCGACAAGCGTGCATTGAGTTGTGCATTATCGTTCATCGTCGGTCCAAAGGTCTGACCGGTCTGCATCGGAAAACAAATCCAAGAACTATCGGGTTCACAAGAGATCTGGTTAAATGGTCTTTGAAAGAGGGTACTCTCGAAGCGAAGCTGCACTTGAAAAGGAAAGTCTTTAAGCGGCTGCAATCGAACAACTACGAGCGATAACCCCGTCGCTGCTGAAAACAAGCGTCATGGTTATTATTTAATGGCATTACAGTACAAGTACACGTCACGCGCAAATCAATTGAAGGCGCTTGATTAGTTTTTGTGTTTGTAATGAATTATTACTAGGCAGAACCAGGCGTTTGAGGAACCAAAAAGGGCGTTTGTTTCCAAACGCCGGTGGGCTCGTCCGGGATTTGAACCCGGGACCTCTCGCACCCTAAGCGAAAATCATACCCCTAGACCAACGAGCCCCATATCGAATGCAGACGCAACTATAAATTGTAAATGAAGCCAGCAACACTT